>NW_027494520.1:0-160679 GCF_021521415.1 Bidens hawaiensis | reverse complement strand
CATGACTCAAGCCCACACAATTACACACCTCACCCTCTTACTCCATTTTTCAAAGCGACTGACAAACACCCTCTTAGCCCCATTCTAACACCAAAGTTTTCTTTATCCTAGAGTTGTAACATGAAACATAATACCACTTTATGAAAACCTGGTCGTTCAACCGGGAACCTAATAGGCTCGTTGTATCAACAACCTAGCCACTCGTGTATACATTGAACGGTTTGAGTGCTAACCGGGCTAGACAAGGAACCAAACTATAAGGGCCGAGTTAAGAATTTCCTTTCAGTTTATTATTAGAGGTAAAGGAAACTAAGAAACAACATTTGGAAAATGAAAAGTGTGACAGTCGAGTGTGCAACGAAATTATCCGGTTTTTAAAACCGGCTTAATGAACAAAGTCATCAATTTTCTTTTCTTTTTATTTTTTTATGAACCAATTTAAAATATAGTTTCTTTTATACTTCTCTTGTTAAAAATGTTAAAAGTTGATTCTATGTTTTACGTATTGATAAATAATGGAATATTATGTCGACGTAGGAGAAATTCAATTGTCGTCAGATGATATAAGACGCGAAGAGTCCATTTTATATATTATTATTATTATTATTATTCGATGGATAATGCTTTCTTAGCAAATTATTAACCGAGTGGGCTCGTTTTCTTGTTTTTTGTTATTTAATACCTTTAAATGTTACATCGGTAAACAAATTAAAATACTATTATAATCATACCTAATTATACAAGTCATTCTCATGTGATTCTTCTTTATTTTTTTAAATGAATTCTTATAGCTCGTACTTTGTATAATTTTTAAAGGTGTTTTTTTAAATGAATTCTTATAGCTTATCCCACGTATAATTCTTCCCAGGTGTATTTTGCAAGCCCGGTTTTAAAAATAACCCACACACATCTGTGATGTCTGCAAATACCCACACACAAACGACTTATAATAATTACCGACTCATCTAAGAGACATAATTAATGGGTATATCATCTGAGGGACGATTTTCATAAATTTTAACGAACGTATAAAAATATTAAATATATAATTAACTAAAGAGTCAAGAATCAAGAAACATATCCATATTGGCTTTCTAAAGATATGGTGGTCCATGCATGAATAGATGTGTAGTGATCAATCATCAAAGTTTGTCGATTTAATCACATGGTTCAAGCTTGTTGACTTGCAAAAGTGTATTTTATTTATACATTTCATCAACAAAATATCTAATCTAGTCATCTCCATCAGCCGGCTCGTGTAACACATGAGACAAAACAAAGCATTTAAGAACCACTAGTGAGTGGTGTAATTGATTTTTGTACATTTTACAAAAAGGAGATTCAACTCCTATGAATCTAAATAAACAATGGCGTCAATAGTGGTTATATTATTACTACTGCTCTCAGTAACTGTTGCATATCAAGATAACCAACCGGAACCTATTGGTTATGGCTACTCTCTCCGATCTATTGGTGTCGGCAAAAATTCATTGGTAGCTGATCTTCAACTCAACAAGAAGTCTTCCGTGTTTGGACCGGACATCGATCAACTCCGGCTCATCGCTAGGTACATCTGTTTTCCTTAATTCTCAGTTGACTTATGAATCAAGCAACTTTTTGTTTTGAGCACAATTCATAGTTAGTGGCGTAGCTTGTTGTCTTTTTACTTTCTATTTTGATGTAACCGTGTTATTTTCTTATGAATTCTTTTTGAGTTAACTGCAGTTTTCGTCCTTGTTGTTTGTCCAAATCTGCGGTTTCAATCCAATGGTTTCAAATTTGCTATTTTCGTTCTTTTAATTTCATTTCACTTGCAATTAAACCCGAATTCACTAAACCCGTTAAGTTTGGTCGTTAAACTCATTAGCGTGTCCTTCACATGAGGCACTTTTGTCCTTTTTTTTCCCAAAATACACCCCGGCCCCTCACATGAGGGGCTTGCGAATTAGGACTGGGGTTTATTTGGGGTGAAAAAGGACAAAAATGTCCCTCACGTGAAGGACATGCTAATGGGTTTAACGACCAGACTTAACGGAATTAGTGAATTCGGGTTTAATTACAAGTGAAATGAAACCACAGGGACGAAAATCGTAAATTTGAAACTATTAGACTAAAACCGCAAATTTTGACAAACCATAAAAGACGAAAACTGCAGTTTACTCTTTTTTTTCTTTTTTTTTTCCTAATTTGGATTTGGAATTCAGCATTTTGTTCTGGTTATGGATTAGTTACATTTAAGTGGCAGTTTTACCTTTTTAGTATGCAACCAGAGTATGGATACTTGTGTATTGAGATCTCAAGACTCAGTTTTTTGTGTATAGTTTTGTAAATATATAAAATAAATTCCCATGGGAGAATTAAAACGAGTCAACGAGTCACCAACTGATGGAATTTAGGTCTCCGAGTCTACCAAGGTCGTTGTCGTTGGTAGTAAATGTTTTATCCACCAACGAACAAAAGTTCAGCTACCCGGGGTAATTAATGACAAAAGACGACCCCATACGTCAGTGATCGTAGGACAACACTACACATCCCAAGCCCACCATCTCTAATTCTAGGAAAACCCGCCGCTCGAATGCCCACGGTTGTATAAGCTGGTTAGGATCTGATTCGAACTTGAAACCTCACAGTCTCCCGTCCAAATATTCATTTCCCCTCCGATATTAGTTGTAATTATTGTAACATTTTTGGGCGACCTTTTGTATTCCAATTGATTAAAACGGGTGTTTTACCCGGCGCGTTGCGCTGGACAGGTCGGTAAAAACCTGGTGGTGATAAACCCTAACGTTTTCCGTCACGGGTGTTGAGGCAGTAAATCGACACAATGTCATCGTTTTCGGTTACTTGAATTTGACGTTAAACCCCAAAAACTAAATTCGTCAAATTAACATATAAAAAAATTAAATTATTCGACGTTATTTAGTCAGTAAACTCGCGCTGTGGTAAAAGCCAAGTTTTGTGGCGATAACTCGACACGAGTTCGGACGTCGTCTTCGGTTACTTTCGTTACAGTTCGGGTGTAAAAAACGGAAAAAAATATAAAAAATTGAGGTTGACCAATGGGTGGTGTCGATTGGTAAACCGCGGGTCAATAAAACTTGAGTGTTGTCAGTCGCGAACGTTGAGGTTGTGAGCCTACGCTTATTTGGTCGATTTCCGTTATGTTCATTACGATACCGAAATTAAAATAAAAAAAGAAAAAACAAAACAAAAATGCCAAGAACTAATTTGGCGCCGCCAAGTGACCCAATCAGCACTTAGTGGCCCCAAACTTGTTAAATGTTATATATAATAATATTGGACACATGACTAATGGCTATTATTATAACCATGAATCATTCTCATAATTTTAAAATCTATAACAAACTAATTGTTATAACATAAATGTTATGAAAGCTACACTATGAAACTCTCTAAAATGAAAACACTAAGAAATCAAATTGTTTAGATATGCCATAGTGACTGTTTTAGTGACAGATGAAATACATAAACCAGTAAATAAGGCATATTGACAATTATGCAATTTACTTAACATTTTATTTTTCATTTCATGAACTGTTTGTGAAAACAGAATTTGACATGTTAAATTTTTTGTTCTTGAAGCTTTGAAACAGGTGATCAACTAAGGATTCGAATAACTGATGCGAAAAACCAAAGATGGGAAATCCCGAACCAAGTTCTTCCACGCCAATTGCAACCTTATAATACATTACCACAACAATCTGATCACCCAGCCAACCTCATTCTCTCTGATCCCACCTCCGATCTCGTTCTAACGCTCCACAACACCACACAGTTCGGATTCACAGTCGCTCGTCGCTCTACTGACGATATACTATTCGATACCTCTGGCTATGTTCTCATTTTTAAAGACCAGTACCTTGAACTAACATCTTCAGTTCCTGCTCACCGCTCTAACATATACGGTTTTGGAGAGCATACAAAACATTCGTTTAAGTTAACACATAACCAGACTCTTACTCTTTGGAACGCTGATATTGGAAGCTCGAATCTGGATGTTAATCTGTATGGATCACATCCGTTTTATATGGATGTTAGATCGCCTGATTCGGATGGTAAAGTGTTGTCGGGTACAACTCATGGAGTATTGCTGCTTAATAGCAATGGCATGGATGTTGTGTATAGTGGTGATCGTATTACTTACAAGGTAATTGGTGGTGTTCTTGATTTCTATTTCTTTGCTGGACCGTTGCCCGAATTAGTCATGGATCAGTACACTCAACTCATCGGCAGACCGACTCCCATGCCTTATTGGTCATTTGGTGAGTTCATTTACAAAGCTTTGGAATGCCAATAATAATTATAACATAGTTCTTGAAGTTAATATGTGTTTCTATTTGTATATAGGGTTCCATCAATGTCGATATGGTTACAAGGATGTTCAAGATCTCGAGGGTGTTGTTGCTGGTTATGCAAAAGCCAAGATCCCATTAGAGGTTATCTGGACGGATATCGACTATATGGATGCTTACAAAGATTTCACACTAGATCCTATCAACTTCCCGTTGTCGAAAATGTCACCATTTGTTCAAAATCTTCACCAAAACGATCAGAAATACGTGATCATATTAGATCCAGGTATTCGTCTATCTATACTATATATAACACATAAGACATAGGCAAATTATGGCACCTACTTTTTAAGTAATTTACAAGTTGTAAATCATAAGTTACACTTTCTATAGCATGCAAGTTAGGGGCAAACTTGTTGATTAAAATATATTAATATATGTATAGAAATAGTACAACATTACCCCCTCAACTTTTATAAATTTAAGAAATACTTATAAATTTGAACCTTCATCTTTACCCATGTATTCCTTTTGATTTTAATTGTAAACCAACTTTCCACCAACGATTTTCCAATGACCGTAACTTTTTCATACATTAATATATTTCTTTAAAAAATTGCACCATAAAAACGAGCATTTTATTGTCTTTAATTTGGGTATGGTATTGCTATAGTTTTTTTCAGTAAAAAAAAATTAATACGTTACGTATGGGCGTTCACAATTCGGTTTTAACGGTTTCTAAGTTAAACCGTGAGCCAAATCGTTGGTTCGAGGTTTTTTATTATTGAAAACCGTAACTAAACCGTTGAAAATTTAAACTGAATCGTTAACGGTTTAGTTTCACGCACTGAGCTTCAATAATAAGTTTACAGACCTGGCTGGTTTTATATGCCTGATTTTCGGTATAAATCGTAAACCTACCCGTTTGCTATGGTTTGAACTTTCAGAAACCGGCTGACCAACAATGGTGATTGGTTTAAACGTTTTCACGGTTTCAAACGAACCTTGAACATCTATAATTGCTACATGATTACTATGATTTTTGTAGTATCCCGCCGCATCGCGCGGGCACCTTTCTAGTATATACAATAATTCTATACTTAATAATTTGTTATTTACTTTTAGGTATTAGTGTAAACACAACATATGAAACTTACATAAGGGGACTACAAGCTGATATTTATATAAAGCGTGACGGTAAACCTTATTTAGGCGAGGTTTGGCCCGGTATTGTTAATTTCCCGGATTTTTTAAACCCAAAAGGAGCAATCTTTTGGGGCGATGAGATCAAAAGGTTTCACGACGTTTTACCATTTGATGGCCTTTGGATTGACATGAATGAAGTATCGAATTTCATATCCTCGCCTCCGCTTCCATCGTCTAAACTTGATAATCCTCCTTACAAGATTAACAATGCTGGTTTCCAAAGGCCCATTAATGATAAAACCGTGCCTGCGAGTTCTCTGCATTTTGGCAATATCACTGCTTATGATGCCCATAATTTGTATGGATTTTTGGAAGCTAGAGCTACAAAGAATGCATTAATAGAAGTAACCGGTAAAAGGCCATTCGTACTCTCTAGATCGACATTTGTGGGGTCTGGTTTGTTTACGGCACACTGGACCGGGGACAATGCTGCCACGTGGGATGACTTGGCGTATTCCATTCCGAGCATATTGAGCTCCGGGTTGTTTGGTGTTCCAATGGTTGGTGCTGATATATGCGGTTTTTCTGGAAACACTACTGAAGAACTTTGCCAAAGGTGGATTCAGGTATACATCATTAACATGTTGGGATTTATTAATCTGTTATTAATCTCGCCATGGTTGCAAAAGTCGCTAGGCGGACCCTATGCGGTTGACTGGGGAGTTGGGTGTACTCGGAGTACTCGGGGAGTACTCGGAATTGGCAAATATAAAGAAAATTAATTTTTGAATATTATATAAATGTCAAATATCATAAGTATACTAATATTTATAACAAAATAAGTGAATATCAATATAAATAAGAAAAATACATTTTTAAATACTAAATTATTCAAAAATTTGCTAATCATTAACTAAAATAAGTGATATGCTTTTTCTAATATTATAGAAGTATGAATCATATTTTATTCCTAAAGTTAAAATCGGCTCAAGTTGACCGATTAGATGTGATTTTGGTTGATGTTGACCACATTTAATCAATTCTTAGTAACTAGGCGGAGTTGGAGAAACTCTCCTCGGCGCCATACCTTGTAACGAGTACTTGAAGAGTACTCGGCCTTGGAAACCTACTTTTACAACATTTATCTCGCTAACTTTGTTTAAATCTCAGTTAGGCGCCTTTTATCCTTTCGCAAGGGACCATTCTGATAAAGCAACCACACGACAAGAACTTTATCTTTGGGATTCGGTAGCTGCAACATCTCGAAAGGTGCTTGGATTGCGCTACCAAATGCTTCCTTACTTGTACACGTTAATGTACAACGCGCATTTAAAGGGGACTCCAATAGCACGACCAGTATTCTTCTCGTTCCCACAAGACACCAACACGTATGACATTAGCACTCAGTTTCTACTTGGCAAAGGTGTATTAGTGTCCCCGGTTTTGACGCCAAAAACATTTGAAGTCGATGCGTACTTCCCGTCTGGAAACTGGTTTGATTTGTTTAACTATTCCAGTGTGGTCAGTGTGGGCTCAGGGACCCGTGTTAAACTCGAAGCACCAGCTGACCGTGTAAATGTTCACATTCGTGAAGGGAACATATTGGTTTTACAAAAAGAAGCCTTGACTACAAAAGCAGCTAGGCGGACCCCGTTTCATATACTGGTTGTGGTTAGCAGCGTTGCCAATAGCACCGGGGAGCTGTTTTTGGATGACGGTGAGGAAACGGAGGTTCGTGGGTTAGGAGGAAAGTGGACTTTTGTGAGATTTACTAGCCAAGTTGTGGGGAAAAAAGTGACATTGAGATCAATTGTCGAAAATGGAAGTTTCGCGTTAAGTCAAAAGTGGATAATTGAAAAAGTGACGTTTATTGGGTTGGAAAATGCTTCAAGTACAACTAGTTGTGCTCTATGTACAAGCGCCAAGGCGGAAATGCATGGTGGGACAGTGACGGTTGGTGGTGGTGGACAATTTGGGATTGCGGAGATCTCAGATTTGTCAGTCTTTATAGGGGAAGAGTTTGAGTTAGAGTTGGATCTTCACTAATTCGATAATGTTAACAATTGCGACATATTTAAATAAAAATAAGGAGCTTATATGTTATGAAGAACATTTTGTTGGAAAATAAATCACAAACATGATTCTACAAAAGAATAAAAAAAATGCATGGTGTCCGATTCGATGGTTCCTTTTGAAGGATTTTATTTATTTATTTTTTTTTTTGAATTAGGTGGTTTAGGAAACTTTAATGGGAATTAGGTACGTGACATGACTTGCTTTGGAAACTATATATCCCACTGTTTTTTTTTTGAATGACCAACTAAGTAACGTTGAGTACTCTGTACGCGGCCATGAGTCCGGGCAGACGGAGCCCTTAGTGGTTCACCTATTGAGGGATTCCTCGAATAAAATCAGACCCCCACGCCTGCCAAACGGCACGACAGCCATGAGCCGGTAAAACCGGGTGAGATCAGGACTCGAACTTGACAAGCCAGGGTTATACCTCATATCTCCCATATAAATGGGTGATAGTGAGGTTTGAACCCCCTACCTCTCACTGGTAAAATGAATACTCTACCATTAAGCCAGATCCAATTTATATATCTAGGATGGAGGGACTTACTTTTATCTCTCCTAGTGACATGCATTTCTCTCTTTCAGTGGCATAACATATAAAAGAAAAATGATGGTCGGATGATAATGCACACGTGGAGGCTGATGATTAATCAGGCATCTAATAAGATGAAGGGATTGAATCAAACCTGCCATCTAAGATGAAAGGACTGAATCAAATATCATTATGCAAATTGGCCGCATGTATACGACATTTAGCTACAAGTTTTGTCACTTGTCACTCTCATATTAAACCTTACGGTTTTTAACAAATTTATAATAGTAAAATAATATTTACCATTCTTAAAATTTATGCTTTAAAAATTGTTAATTTAATATTTACTTCCTATTTTTTTTTCAACAATTTGATATTTATAATAATCTTTTACTTCAACGCTGTTTTAAAGACTATTGTACAACAACTAGGGGTGGCAAATGTGACCCATAGGTTGTATTAAAATGTATATGATGGGTCAAACTAAAAAAATGATTGAAACGAGTCAAAACGGGTTGACATTTGTTGAGTTTGTTTTTTTTTTTTTTTTTAATTTCCGCGCTAAGTTTTTTGGATTTGGAGGTGCTGCAATAGGGCTATCCAACACATGCTTGTTGTGTTTTCCAACTAGGCTGATTATAGTTTTGATGAATTTTTACTCAACGGAGCTGAGATCTAGATGATCTCATCCTACAAACCTCCTTTAAGTTAACATGCAATTGATTTTATTTAGCCTTAGTGGCAAATAATGGACAACATGTCTCTTGTTTTGACACTTGATTTCATGTTACAATTTGAATCCATTTCTCATTTGGACCATAATTAAAGCATACTCACCTCTCTTGAAATATTTAATCACAAACATGACACTTGGTGTAACCAATTCTGTTTGCTTTTGATGCATTGTAACTACAAAACGCAAATGAATATTGTTTTATCGTGTAGCTAAGTGATATAGCAATAAAATCAAATACTACGTTGCCATCAAGACACTGGACAAAACAAAACTTATGATTAAGGGTGAGTGTTTCTTGCAACTTTTGGAGTGAGTGAGTGCATATACAGTTTGTGTAACAATTAATACAACATCCAATTGTCATAATGGCATTGGGTCCGCAATCTACTGCATTTCATCTTCTTAAGCAGTCAGTATATACTACAAAAAATGATTTAACATATAATGAAATTTGCCTCTTGAGCATAAAGTAACTGACTAATGGTCAGTTGCGAACTTGCAAGTTACTGAATTATCTGGTAATCAAGTTAATTTATTTACATTGAATTGGATACCTTTACCCATGTGAGTTCTTATCATTCTATTATGTTATAAAAGCCCAATTGAGTTGCATTTTGTAAATGCAGCATTAGGAAACATGACCGAGGATGACTGGAGGTGGCACAGTTAAGGGAAGCGATTGGTTAGGTACTTTTCTTTTTACAAGTGATTGACTTGTATGGACTGCATCAAAACAATAAACTGAACTTCACCAGTATTAGTGTTCATGCATTATTTCAGATTCAGACAACACCTTTTCTTGCCCGTTCTCTTTGAACTCATACTTTTCTTATAGTATATATCGTTGAAAGAGATGCTTCTTGCTTTTTTTTCTTATGATGACAAAGGTTTTTCATTTCTATAGGTGATCAGGATGCCATTCAGTATATGTGTAGAGAAGCACCAAAAACAGCTTTAGAGCTTGAAAATTACGGTTTACCGTTTTCTCGAACCAAGGGAAAGATATACCAATGTGCATTTGGTGGTCAGAGTCTTGACTTTGGGCAAGGTTGGTATAATGGTTTTCTACTAATCATCTGAGTTATAATATTGAAGGAAAACTATCCATCTGTAAGTCTGTAACTTTCTCCCAGTTATTTCACCGGTGGACAAGCTTATTAGTTATTGGTGTGCTTGTGCTGCTGATAGAACCGGGCTTGCATTATTGCATACATTATATGGTCAGGCCATGAAACATAATACTCAGTTCTTTGTGGAATATTTTGCCTTGGATCTAATCATGGGTAGTGATGGTATGCCCAAACTTTATTTTATTTTATTTTGTTATGTTAATATATTTCAAAAATCAATTTAATCATATGAGTTGTTTTATCAGGTAGCTGCCAAGATGTTATTGCTCTTAACATGGAGGATGGAACATTACATCGGTTTTATGCTTCATCAACAATATTGGCAACTGGGTGAAAGTTTATTATTGAGCTTAACTTGGTTTCCATATAGGCTGTTGACCTGTCTTCCTATTATCTTATATCTATTTTTATTTTGTTTACAGGGTTATCGTAGAGCATATTTCTCAGCAGCTTCTGCTCATACTTGCACTGGAGACGGAAATGCTATGGTTGCACGTGCAGGCTTTCCTTGAGGTATACAAATGTTTTTTTTTTAATTTCTATAGATTTTTTTTATGATATTTGGATATAATCATTGTTTTTGGTTATTGTTTCAGGATCTTGAGTTTGTACAGTTTCATCCAACTCGTATATGTGGTCGATACTTGTTAACTAAATGACGCACATCAACACCTTATGAATTCTACTTGTAGTTGTTACCATGAAAATTAGTTTGATGCTATCACTAGCTTTAGGACACCTTGTAGCACAAAAGACCATACTGTAGATTTTTCTCCCCTATATATTGCTATTTTTGAAAGATTATGCTGGAAGTATTATTTTGGTCTCTTTCTTGTATGTTTTTACCAAGATCAATCATACCCTTCAATTTCAAAAGCAGGCATCTTTTCATTGTTAAAAGTTTGGTAGTGTAGATTCCAACAGTTAATCTGGTCATGCCCAATTTACAAGCACCAATAGTATTTGATTGTAAGGGAGTAAACTACAAGCACACCACTGTTCAAGGTATTAGTCATAGCTGCCCAATTTAAAACCGATCAGTATGTACGCAGCAACTATTTCATTAATTTTTTCTTGTATGACAGATTCATCTAGAGACTGCAGGTAGTCGTCCACTGTTAAATTTAGTGAATCACAGTACTTGCAAACCGCTTCGAATCTGTCACGTTCGTTGGCGGCAAAATACTTGTTGAGCTTGCTGTTGTGGAAGCATTTTTGTCGGCTCAGCCTACACGCGCTGCATGCGACAACCTTATCGGTGGGCGGTTTGGCAGGTTTGTTGTCAACCGAGGCGCGAGTTCAAGGTATTAGTCATAGCTGCTTAAATGCTAGGTGAATTAGTTGTAATATGTGATAGACTGATATCTATGCTTGAAACACACAAAAAAAAAGTGCATCAGTTCATTCATCAAAAGACATCAGTACATCATACCTATATTTTTTACAAAACTATACTATTTGTACCCTGCATTTTTAAACTGATCAGTATGTTAGCAGCAACAGTTGTTACTGCGTCTTCACTTTCAAGCCTAAGGGCTGTCAAGTGTTCAGTTAAATCAGCCAATTTCTTCGATATTTGAGAAAACAACGCACTGAGAAGTATCCATGTGGAGTGTTGACGTTTTTCTGATGGCTTGTTAAGACGATTCAAAAGATTAGCAGATCTTCCAAGCCTTCCCTGTAAATCACTAAAAGTAGCTTGCACATCAGACAAGCAGAAGCAAGGTGGTCCGACGGTGTGACCACTGCTGTTGGTGCATCACTCACATCTGTAGGAACGCGGTTCAGCTGTGGCTGTGGTGGCGATCCGTTACTACTTGTGAGGACCGTAAGTTGCTCTCTGATGGATTCTACATGGGTTGATATGTCATGCCACAGGTAATCATCCACAAAAGTCAACTCGGTGGGAAGCGGAGGTGAAGTTATGGCTGATAAGCGTGGAGCCAAATGTTTAACAGTGTTTTCTATCCATACCTTCATTAATGTATCTTCCTCATCATATAATGTATCAATGTTAACTTATTGAACACGAATTTCGTATCGGTTTTGCGACTAGATTCCTGGCTCTATGTTCGTATCTTAACATATTCACACCTACATTAATCACAAACCGCCTCATGCTTCTTGGATTCTCCGTGGGGAAAGTAGGGTTTAAGACTGCAACCTTCGAGGCACTTGATATGCTTTGACTGGCATGCCCCGCATGATGTACTCTTTGCTGCAAAATTAATTTAACATATATTATTGGCGGCAAAATCAATAAATGAGGTGCAACTTTTATAATTCAAATATGATATACATTATATATACATTGGCGCTTATACATATACCAGAATTAATCAAGAAACAAATTGAATGATCAAGAATTAAAATTGGATCATAGGAAAACTCATTCAAGAAATCAATTTAATTCAAATTATGAAATCATGAAACCCAGAGATACATTATACATATATTAACACTCATACAAATACCAGAATTAATCAAGAAACAAATTGGGTGACCAAGAAATTAAATTGGATCACAGGAAAATTCATTCAAGAAATCAAATAATGAAATCAATAAACCCATATTATATTCAAGATCAGAAACTCACATGTTATTGTTTGCTTTGAAAATCTATGTATGAATTCTTGATTGATCTTTGATAGTTGAAAGCTAGAATTTGAATTATTAAGAGAGGGTATAATATACGACTACTATTATATAGTTTTATAAACTTGATATGGGTAACTTATTAACCAGGTTTAAAAAATATTCAAATTAAGTCATTCAAGTTTAAAACACGTTTAAATTAAGTTACTCAACTTTTGAAACTTGGTTACGTGACATCTTTCCTACCAAAAAAGTTCTTTTCTTATATTATATTTTGGGTAGTAAGATTAAACAATCTGTTTTCAAAAGGTCGTTTCACAAAATGAGTTGTGTGTTATAATCACCGATCCTATACGTGTTGCATAATAATGTAATACTCAATAAAACAAATTTAAAAATTATAAAATCTACTTTTAACATGATTGGTTGTGCCTTCAAATAATTGATTATACAAAACTTGACAACTAAGTACGGATTAAATAAAATTATATCATGTTTTAGAATAACATAGAATCAATGAAGATATGATATAATGGAAGCAGACATGTAGATTTCACAGTTTTATATATCGTGACCTGATATCTTTATAACAACTATTTTAGATCTATACTATTTTATCCACTATGCGACTTGACCACTTTTTAATGCCCTGTATCTTTTATCAACATAAATTCAAATTAATGGACTAGTGTGATACTCAACTGTAAGACAAATTATAGCTTCACGAGCAACAACTCTCATGATGATAAATATTGCGATCTATTGGTGTTAAGAGCATACAATCACACATACATGACTACCAAGGTGTTTGGGATTTCTTATTTTAACTTCTAATTACTTTTCCAAAAAGTAGTAAATCACAAAAGTGTGACTTATCAACTTTTCCCCTCACATAAAAAACAATCCCAAACATATTATTACTTTTAAAAAAGTTAATAAGTTATTAATTGACTAAATATAAACAATCCCAAGCACCCCCTCAATTGGTCCCAATATTGTGGTAGCTTTGGAATGGACATGATATTGTCACAACCCGACCCGGCTTACCCAACTCAACCCCAATCATTTTTTTATTTAATAACTATAAGTTTTAGTTATCTTTTATTCAATAATAAAAGTTACTATAAATATTAAATTAAATTATTTTATTTTAAAACTAATAAATTATTTATTTCAAATATAATATAAAATACTCGAAACTTTTGTATGTTTTAAATTGAACCGAAAAAACATTAAATACAGAGAATTGAAAATTGGTATGCAACTTTGTAATATTATAAACTAGATTTTCACCATGCGTGTTGCGCTAGGATAACTGGTAAAACCTTAATGTTAAACCTGTGTGTTGGTAAAATCTGAGCTTTACGTCGATGAGTTGACGCAAATGCAGTTAGTATCGTTTACGTTCTTTACGATATAGACACCATTGGTAAAACCTTAGCGTCCAAAAAATATATATTTGTCAAATTAACATATAAAAAATAAATTATGTAAAACGAAGTTCGTTTGGTCAGTAAACCCGGGTGGTGGTAAAACCCAAGTGTTGTCAGTCCCGGGCATTAAGGCGGTAATTGGAGACGAATTCGGTCGGTTTCGGCTGCGTTCGTTACGGTACCAGAGCTAAAAAGGAAAAAAATTATATAAAAATTCAGCAGACCAGTGGGGTGGTGTTGGTCGGTAAACTCAGACGTTAGTAAACCGAGTGTTGTCGGTCCTAGATGTTGGGACGTTGAGTTTATGCGAATTGGGTCGATTTTTTCGTTACATTCGTTATGATATCGAAATTAAAACAAACAAAAGAAAAAACAAAATTATCATTCGGGCCAGCTTCCATTATGTTCGTTACGATAACAAAACGAAAAAAAAAACAAAATTGTATGAACAAGTAAGGTGCTGCCAAGTGGCCCAATGGCGGCTTGGCGACACCAAACTTGTAGTTTATATATAATAGATAATAGATAATTCTGTATGATATATATAAAACAAAATAGAAGGACCTCTTAAATTTTAAGGTGTATAACTACAAATTCTTAAGCTACAACATAAAATGCATAAAACTTTAAGATGTAAGGGATAATATGCATAAAACTATTGCGAATAGTTTGCTCAAGGCTATTTCTGTGGTTGTTAATTTATTTTTGGGGGGGAAGGTGCCCTAGTGTGTTGGCAGAGTTTGTTGCGTCTGCCCCCCTTACGTCATTGCTTAAACCGGACAATGGGATTAAACCTATTGCTGTAGGGGCCATTTGGAGGAGATTGGTCTCTAAGGTGGCTATGATGGGTGTCGGGAAGAAGATTGCTAAATACCTCTGTGACTTTCAATTTGGGGTGGGAGTCCCTAGTGGGACAGAGGTCGTGCTTCATAGCGCGAACATGTTTTTAAATCAGTTTCACTCGGATGGGTCATTGGCTATGCTTACCGTTGATTTCTCTAATGCCTTCAACTTAGTCGACAGGACAGCCCTTCTACATGAGGTACGTAGTCGATGTCCTTCTATTTCCTTATGGGTAGATTTTTTATATGGGCAATCGGCTAGGTTATATGTGGGGGATGCTTACATTAGGTCCACCACTGTGGTTCAGCAGGGGGACCCTCTTGGGCCTCTTCTTATTGCCTTAGTTTTGCATCCACTTGTTCACCGAATCAGAGATCGTTGCAAGCTTCTTTTCCATGCTTGGTACTTGGACGATGATACGATTATCGAAGACACTAAAGAGGTGGCTAATGCATTAGATATTATCAGGGCCGAAGGCCCTCGGTTGGGTCTTGAATTACACGTTAAGAAAACAGAATTATTTTGGCCAACGTGCAATGGGGAAAAGGTGCGGGAGGGGTTGTTCCCTTGTGGGATTGGAAGGCCAGTACTTGGCGTGAAACTCCTTGGTGGCGTTGTAAGTCAGGATGTGGGGTTTATCAGTAGTTTGGCTGTGAAAAGGGCATCTAGTGCTGTGGAATTGATGAGTTATCTTCCAAGGCTTCGAGACCCTCAATGCGAGCTTCTTTTGCTTCGCTCATGTATGGGGGTCGCAAAGCTGTTGTTTGGCTTAAGAACGTGCCAACCTATGTACGTGGAGGAAGCTGTTTCTATTTTTGATAATGGCCTTCGAGGGGCGATTGAGGACATCGTGGTTTGTCGGGGGCCGTTCTTCGGGGATTTCCAATGGAGGTTGGCATCTTTTCCGACCCGTTTTGGGGGGTTGGGTTTATGTTCGGCCAGGGATGTATCTACATGTGCTTTTGTGGCTTCGAGAGCACAATCATGGAGTTTGCAGGACCACATTCTTCGGGGATGTGGTATTGACGGGTTGGACACTGATTACGGGTGTGCGATGGATCGTTTACATACTTCACTTCCCGATTTTGATCTTAGCAGGTTCTCTAATAAGGAGACTGCCCCCCCTAAAGCCCAACATGCTTTGGCGAGTGCCTTATTTAGTGGAATCGTCCAGAATTTAGAAGCGAAGTTTGATCTATCTCCTCGCCAAAAAGCGGTGTTTGAATGCCTTCGAGCTCCTCGGGCTCAGGATTTTCTTACGGTCATCCCTATTGAAGGATTAGGCCAACACATGTCGGGGTTGGAGTACCGGGCTATCCTTAAGTACCGGTTAATGATCCTTATGTTTCCGATTGATGAGCCTTGCCCAGTTTGCCACAAAGTCTGTTTGGATTCCTTTGGAGACCATGCGGTGCATTGCAAAGAATTACCCGGTTTTAAATATAGGCATGATTTGGTTAGGGATGTTCTGTGCGATATTCTTAAACGGGCAGGGATTTCTGCAAAAAAGGAGGCCCTAGTTAACTTTCTTACAGATCCGCTCGAAGGGAGGTCCACGTTACGACCAGCTGATATTCTTGTGTTTGGGTGGGCAGGGGGAAACACGCTTGTGTGGACCTTACAGGAGTGTTTCCTCTTGTCGGGCTCAGGGATCGCGGATTTGTTGTGGGTCAGGCTGCGTTGAAGGCCGAATCGGACAAAATTGCGAAACACGAGAAAGCCTGTTTAGAAAATCAACACGTGTTTCTCCCTTTTGCTTTTGATACATTTGGGTTTCTGGCCCCGGAGGCCGTGAATTTTCTAAACAGGGTTCAGCGTGTCGTTCATGGTACTTTGTCGTCTCCTACGACCCAACGCTTTGTTTTTAGTAGAATTGGTTTTGCTATTCAAAAGGGGGTTGTGGCGCAGCTTGTTGCCCGTTTTGCCTGCCACTTTATTGTAATCGTTTTGATTTTAATGATAAATATATGGTATTTTTGTCACCTCATGCACGATTAACTTTATTATTTTAAAAAATGATAGTACTTAAACTTTAATCAAATTTTATTAACTTATAAAGTAGTTACACATAAACCCCCTCATCTTTACCGCTTATTTGATAAATTAATAATCAAATTTTATTAATTTAGAAAGTAGTTACACATAAGTCTCCTTATTTTACCCACTTATTTGATTAATTTATTTAAAATTTATAACAACAAATGAGAAGACTCTTTATAAATGGGAATGCTCTTTGCAAATGACAATGGTGCTTGCAAATGGAAATGATCTTTTCAAAAAAGAACGCTCCTTGCAAATGAGTATTCCCATCCTTTTTATAAACCGAACATACTTGCTTAACACAAACTAGTTCAAATAGCTCGTTATTATAAAGTTTGAAACTTTAACAAGCGTTCCATCTCGATTTAGTGGCATACTAAAATTCATGTAAAACCGACTTCACTTCCCCATCCTTTTTACGAATTGAACTTTACTTGTTTAACACGAACCAAACCAATTAGCTCGTTTACGATCAAGTTTGCAACTTTAATACTTATTATTATAACCCGATCTAGCATCATACCATTTTTTATGGTAATCCGACATCAATTACATAACCTTTGTAGCTAAAACGTACCTTAACGAGTCTAGATCCGAAATGGTATGCGATGTTTGATGACGGATCCTTCACGTTTTCTTTTAGTCTAGCATAGATCTACGCGTTTATGAAGTTGGATCTTGAATTCTTTACTAAAATGAAACCCTTCAAATCTTGAGCTTTATGTGTGAAAGGTGTAAAATGGTGTAGGTGATAAAATATGGAGTGTAGAGAGTTTAGGGTTTACGATGGAGTTTATATATTCTTCTATATGGACCTTGAGCCCATACCCATCCTTCAAGCCCGTAAATTTTAAATCCATGTCCCTTAACCGTATTTATTATTTAAATTAAATAATAAACTTAAATAAAACAAAATAACTTCCTTATTATTATAACGAAATTCAGATGGTACAATTTATTTGACGAATTCATAAAAATTTTTATTTTTCTCATATCTTTTAATATATTATGTTTATAAAAAACCGAACTTACCATATCGACGTGCTTATTTTTGTCGATGCTTTAATGTAAATTTCATTTTATTTTAAGGTGTCTATATTATAATATACATGTATGCTGGTAATCTTTTTCCAATAATGAAGGTATAGTACGTGAAAAAAGAATTGACTTCTTTTAATGCTACTTTAATTCGTATCAATTGGATATGACAAGATATGTTATGTTTTAAGGTATAAAAGGATATTTAGAATGAGTAATAAAACTTATAAAAATAATCTACCTATAATATTAAAGCAACACAATGTTTTCACATGTCATTCAATTAAATCCTCCATATATGTTGCCAAGTGTACAAGTTTTTATTTTTACAATTTTTCTTTCAGAATGATAAAATTAAAAATATGTAGTTCGTGAGAATTGATGACCGTCGTTTGAGTCATGCAAAAACCTAATTAACCTAAGCAGCTAGGGTAAGTCAGGTATCGTATCCATCAGGAGTATGTGGTCAGTGTGAAGTGAAATCAATTCCTAAACTTATAAAGTAATTCAATTAACTAAGTGCTGATCACACTAGCAAACAGTTTGTGTTTTATAATAAACGAGCAATTAATCAAGTATTCAATCAATCAAACGAAGCAAATCACACCCGGGAATCCAAGTAAGCAATCAAACAGCAATCTCATGCAACTTAGCATATTTACTATCTTGTGTCAACTACAGACTGACTAACCGGTTAAATCTTAGGCATCCACGCTCGCTAACACACGGCACTGGTTATCAAACGGTCCCTGCCAGTGTGACTCAACTAAGGGCAAACGTATGCTTTATTGCAATTAACAGGTCAAACAATCCTATGAGCAATTATTATAGCAATCGACAAACTAATCGTTCTGATCGAAATAAACCTAAACCGACTGACTGTACGAACATACTAAACATCAATACTCATAGATTAACATCAAAACAATTACACTTAGTTGTTCTAGTACATGAGAAATAAACTGAAAGATTACAAACTATACATCCCGAGTATGACTCGAAGGAACTAGCCGCACATCGGCATCTCTCGGGCCTCGGTTATGATCTGGTAGGCCATGTATGATGCTTAGAGATGATTGGAAGTGATGGGGGCTTTCTCTTATGCTTTGAAAATGTTGGTACATAAATGTCAGTAGTTCATAGTCTAGCGTTTGTAATCGAGTCTATAATGTAATTATGTTTAAGTTTATGTTTATGTATGTAAGCGAAGTTGTCAACAAGTTCGCTTAGGCGAACTTGTTGAACAAGCGAAGTTGTCGACAAGTTCGCCTAGGCGAACTTATTGAACGAGCGAAGTTATGGACAACTTCGCCTGAACATATCAGGCGAAGTTGTCGTGTCTTTATATACTGTAGCCGACGGTTTGTTTAAAAAACGAGAGAGGAGTCAGTTGTTGAGCTCAGTGAACGTGTCGAGAGTCTGTAATAGACGTGTTTCAAGTTATAATATATAACGTGTTCGTTTGTATCGCGTGTGTTTTGTCTTACGTATTCTACACTCGTAACTACCTACGCAGGGATTCCGCACCTACGTAGATAGCGATATCCCGTGTAAGATCCGTCCGGGAACCTACAATTTGTATCAGAGCTTTGGCTCGATTGTGTGGTTCGGGATTTCACGCGGGTGTAGAAAACGTCTCGTTTGACCTATTCGCGGGACGTGTTTTCGTTGATATTGTGATATACTCACCTTATACAGTCATATTCAAGCCATCACACCGACCGGAAACTGCTAAATCGTCGAAAACAGATCTGAATATTTTCAGTGTTCTTCGGGCGAAGTTGTTGTTCTTCAGGCGAAGTTGCCGTCGCTGGAAGTAGGGTTTCGGCGAAAATATAAGGTTGAGCGAAGTTAACCACAACTTCGCCTACCTCATAAGTTCGCCTAAGCGAAGTTAACCTCAACTTCGCTTATCTCCTAAGTTCGCTTACCTAAGCGAAGTTATTCTCAACTTCGCCAAGTCACGCGAATTTAAGGATTTTCCAGCGAAGTTAACACTTAAGCGAAGTTATCCTTAACTTCGCTTATAGTACTGTTTGGAAGAATTTTTGTTTTTTTTCGGGTTTTTCTTGTTTTCGAGAAGATGTCGCCAATTAACATCTCAGAGTTAGTCAAAATGGAAGTTGAAGCGGGGTCGGCTACTAAGGCCCCAAGGTTGATGAAAGGAACCGACTTTGTTGCGTGGAAGGATAGGTTCACTCAGTATATAAAATACCAGGATGCAAAGATGTGGGTGTGCATCCAGGATGGATATATTCCACCGACAATGGAATACGAAGGTCGGGATCTGATAAAGAAGTACAGCAAGATGGAGGAAGAAGAGAAGAAGATGTATGAGGCCGAGAGCAAGGCCCATGCTGCAATTACTATGGCTCTTCCTCAAGAGATTCTCCATACATTCCGGAAGTACACTTCTGCACGAGAGCTTTGGGATGCTCTAGAGAATAGATTCGAAGGGAACGTGGGTATTCGTGCCTCCAAGATTAAGCTGTTAAAGACCCAGTTCTCTGTCTTCAAGTATTTGAAGAACGAATCGCTCGATGATATTATCACCCGATATTATCATCTAATGACAGAGCTGAACAACTATTCTATTGCTTACAGAGAGGAGGAAATAGTTGAGAAGCTTCTCGATGCTCTCCCACCGAAGTGGGAAATGTACACTGTTCTAATGAGGGAAGACAAAGACTTTCATAATTATGACTTGGAGACAGCAGTAAACAAGCTCAGAACCTTTGAGCTTAATATGGTTCGTAAAGAGACACCAACGGATCAGGTTCAAGACCCTGGTATGTATGGTGCCAAAGTTAACTCAGGCTCAAGTTCGAAGTCTGAATCTGCTGCTTACTACTCCAAAGGAGAGTCAGGCTCTAACTCTTCTCATGAAGGAAATGTATCGGTAAACATGAACGGTGATGTTTGCTTTGTTGCTGGAGGATCAAGTGCTTCGAAACCTCAAGCATCCAAGAGTAGTTTCTCTCCCAGTGCTTCAAGCAATAACTACACTAAGATGCCAATGAGTGTCAAATCTGCTGAAGAGCAGTTTGCACTCTATGCATCTTTTATTGCTTCTTACGAGAACTACATACAAGGGAAG
This sequence comes from Bidens hawaiensis, assembly GCF_021521415.1. Lineage (NCBI taxonomy): Eukaryota > Viridiplantae > Streptophyta > Magnoliopsida > Asterales > Asteraceae > Bidens > Bidens hawaiensis. The sequence goes on along the minus strand of NW_027494520.1, from coordinate 139,700 downwards.
ATTGTGGACTCTGCTGCTTTGGAAGAAGACTATGACCAGATCGATCCTGATGATCTGGAGGAGATGGATCTGCAGTGGCAGATGGCGATGATAGTCATAAGAGTGAAGCGTTTCATGAAGAAGACTGGCAGAAAGTTCGTAGGTGGAAAGCCAGGATTTGATAAGTCAAGGGTGAGGTGTTACAATTGTCAACAAAATGGACACTTTGCAAAGGAATGCACTAATGCACGTGTAGAACGTAGTCAGGGGAGGACTGCACAGCAAAGTGGAAATAACAATGGGAATAATGCCATGATGTCTGATGCTGGTGAATACAACTGGAACATGTTCTCTGGAGAACTCTTTGAGCAGGCACACATGGCGAAGGTTGCAGCTGAAGAATGTATGAAAGCTGCTGAAAATGAAAAAGCTTTCATGGCTAATGACCAGAACTCCGAGGTATGTACTAAACCTATCTGTACTAAATGTGAGAACTTGTCTGAACAGCTTGCTACAATTACTGATCAGTATGTTAAGTTGGATGCCGAATTTAAAACCTTGAAAGAAGATCATCACTTCACAAAGACAAGAGAAAATAATTATAAAATAAAAATTAAAGCTTGTGAAAAAGACGTTAAAAGTTTAAAAACAAAATTAGCTGAGAAAATTGATGTGATCGATCTAAGCTACGAGGTTTTAGAAGAGAAAACCAAGTTAATCGCTGAGAAAGAAAAACAGATTGCTGATCACCAGGTAAAAGTGGTGGAACTAAATAGGAAACTAGAGCAATTCCGAAATTCCTCTGCTATTCTTGATCACCTCGTTAGTGATCAAGGTTCCTCACCTAAGAGGGGAGGAATTGGTTACCATGAGGTTCCACCACCTTATAACCATAATTATACTTTCAATCCTAGTGTTCATGAATCTGTTAATTTTGTAGCTGATCAGACAGGTCCTGCTAAGGAAACTGGTAAAGTACCGGAAATTAGTAAAGGCGAAACAAGTTCGCCTGTCTCAAAAGTTAAAATTTCTATTTCAAGTCCAGTCTCATCTGATTCGGATAAGTCATCCGAGTCGGGTAAGACGAAAGAGAAGGAAGTGTTACCCACTAGTGGAGAAAAAGTTAATTCAACTAAAAGGAGTACTCCACTCAACCCATATGTCCCACCTTATGTGAGACGTACGGTGGGTAATACTGCCTCCACATCTAAAACATCTGCTGAAAAGAAAGCTGAATATAGGTGTTGTTTTAGATGTAATCAAACAGGGCACCTTGTTGCTGATTGCCCTCTGAAGCAGCGTTTCAGAGAGGTGAGGCCCTCGGAAACTGAGACTAAGGTTTTTAGTAATCGTTTAAATGTTAAAAATGAAAACCATTCAAATTTGAGAGATAATACAGGTTTTCAAAGAAACACATCTCGGTTTTACACTACTAATAACCAAACCAAATGCTATAATTCTTTTGATTCTCTTAATGTTCGTCGGTTTGGTTGGCCTCACTATCAGTCTCCAAGAAGGTATCCTGTTAGGACTCGTGGAAGTTTTTCTAACGCTAATTTTGGTCAGCCAAGATGTGTGAGTTCTGTTAAGAAGGTTAATCGACCCAAGACCAAGAGGTCTTGGGTCCCCAAATTTTAATAATCCCACCAACTTCCTGGCAAAATGCCTACGGTTAAAAACCACCGACATGTCAAGATCAAAATTGACCAAGAGGTCTTGGGTCCCCAAATTTTAATAATCTATTTTGTTTGTGCAGGAACAGTTGAACAGGGCTTCCAATAATCTTTGGGTTGTGGACAGCGGCTGTTCCCGGCACATGACTGGTAACAAGGATTTGTTACAAGATTTAAAACCTGTTCAAGGAGCTAGAGTCAGTTTTGCCGGTGAGAGTGGAGGCAAAATAACAGGAAGGGGTACGGTAACTAACGGGAAGATGACATTAGAAAATGTGAACTTTGTTGAAGAACTGAAGCACAATCTGTTGAGTGTGTCGCAGATTTGTGATAAAGATTATACCGTACACTTCACGAAGACTGATGCGATTGTGTTGAAGCCTGGTTTTCAAATACCAGAGGAGTGGATAGTAATGAAGGCTCCACGTGATCGAAATACGTATATGATGGATTTAAGTTCAACTGAAATGTCAACGGAAGAATCGTGCCTTTTGACGAAAGCAAGCGAATCGGAATCTGAACTGTGGCACAGGAGAATGGGGCACATTCATCTTCGAAAGATGAACCATATTGTCAGACATGGGCTTGTGTTGGGTGTTCCCTTAAAAAGTTTCAATTTTGAAGACAAATGTCTTGCGTGCAAAAAGGGAAAGCAGCACAAGAAGTCCCATCTCACCAAGAAAGTAAATTCAGTTGCCAGTACACTAGAGCTGCTTCACATGGATCTCTTCGGTCCTGTGAATGTAAGAAGTCTAGGTGGTACAACTTATTGCTTGGTGATCACTGATGACTACTCAAGATACTCGTGGGTATACTTCCTGAAATCAAAGGACGAAACGGCTCAAATGGTGAAGAATCTGATTACCAAAGTTGAGAACATTATGGATAAACGAGTGAAGTTCATCAGAAGTGACAATGGTTCCGAGTTTAAAAATTTTGAAATGGAGATCTTCTGTCTGTCAAGAGGGATTGAACACCAATTCAGCGCTCCGTATACTCCGCAACAGAATGGAGTGGCTGAAAGGAAGAATAGAACTTTAATTGAAGGAGCCAGAACTATGCTGGCTGATTCGAAGCTTCCGATGGTGTTCTGGGCTGAAGCTGTTTCTACAGCCTGCTATGTACTGAATAGAGTTTTAACGGTAAAAAGACTTAATAAAACATGCTACGAGCTTATGCATGGGAGAAAGCCCAATTTGTGTGGACTTGAAGCTTTCGGGTCCCCGTGTTCAATTTTAAAGGCACATTCAAAGTTTGGTGAAGCAGCCGTTGAAGGAATCTTAGTCGGCTATGAAGTTGGGACTCCCAACAGGCGTGTCTTTAATACAACGAACGGCAAGGTTGAGGTGGTATGTAACACCGACATTAAGAGTTACAGATCGCCAAGACCGAGCATCGGACCTCCTGGGATTTTCGACTATGATAGGCTCTTCAAGTCTTTTAACATACCTGATTTGTTTTGTACAGAAGAAGAAGAACGTGTTGCTACGAAGATGATTCTAGATGAGGAGGAAAATTTGGCACATAGACAGCTATTTGATGATTGTCAACCTTCCTCATCAAATTCTATCGGCTCCCCTGCTGTCTCTCCTGAAGAAGAGTTTATCAATCCATTTCACTCTCAGCCAGAAACAACCATTGATGAGCTCTCTTCTAATTTAGATGATAATTTGCATGTCGGCGCTGTTCCGACCACGAGAATTCACAAAGACCACCCTTTGGAGAATATTATAGGTGATGTGTCCTCCGGTGTACAAACCAGAAGTAGCTTGAATGAGCACACCTGTGTTTATACAAGCATTAAGGAAACGGGTATAATGAACGAATGTTTGTACTCATGCTTTATTAGCCAGATTGAACCGAAAAATTATCAAATGGCTCTTAAGGACAGCTCGTGGGTCGAGGCCATGCAAGAAGAGTTGGCTCAATTTAAGAAGATGGAAGTTTGGACCTTGGTTGAAAAACCAAGGAATGTGCATGCGATAGGCACAAAATGGGTGTTTAAGTGCAAGAGAGATGAAAAGGGGATTATTATAAGAAACAAGGCGAGGCTGGTCGTTAAAGGTTTTAATCAGCAAGAAGGGATAGATTATAATGAAGTGTTCGCTCCGGTGGCCAGGTTGGAAGCGATAAGATTGTTTTTGGCATTTGCTGCTTTTAAGAAGATGAAAGTGTTTCAGTTGGACGTGAAGAGTGCGTTCCTCAATAGGAAAGTTGATGAGGTTGTGTATGTTGAGCAACCTCCGGGTTTTCCTGACCCAGACTTTCCTGATCACGTGTACAAGTTGAGCAAGGCGCTGTATGGATTACATCAGGCACCTCGTGCCTGGTATTCAACGTTATCGGACTACTTGCTAGAGAATGGTTTTGAAAGGGGTTTGATTGACAGCACACTGTTTGTGAAGAGAGATGGAAGTGACTTCCTGCTAGTTCAAGTCTACGTGGATGACATCATATTTGCTGCATCAAGAGTCTCCATGTGTCAGGAATTTGAGGCCGTTGGGATGTTCATTCATCAAACAAAATATATTCATGATGTCCTCAAGCGCTTCAAGATGGAGGACTCTTCTCCATTTGACACTCCAATTTGCGTCAACCACAAGTTGGGAGCTGAAATAGACGGTGACGCAGATGTGGACCCAACTCAATATCGGGCTCTGATAGGTTCTTTGATGTATTTGACTGCTTCTAGGCCTGATATAATGTTTGATGTTTGTCTTTGTGCTCGTTTTCAGGCAAACCCAAAGGAATCTCACATGAAGGGTGTGAAGAGGATTCTGCGGTATCTCAAAGGCAAGCCGAAGCTAGGGTTGTGGTACCCGAAGGGAGGAGACGTGGAACTGGTTGCTTATACGGATTCTGATTATGGAGGGTGCAATTAGAGTCGGAAGTCGACAACAGGAGGATGTCAGTTTCTCGGTGGAAGATTAGTTTCCTGGCAGTGCAAGAAACAGACATCAGTCGCAATCTCTACGTGTGAAGCTGAATATATGGCAGCATCCAACTGCTGCTCTCAGGTTTTGTGGATTCAGCAACAATTGCGCGACTATGGTCTGAATTTCTTACTCACTCCTATTTTTATTGATAACACTGCTGCCATCTCAGTAATTAACAATCCCGTGAAACATAGTAAAACTAAACATATTGACATTCGTCATCATTTCATACGGGATTGTGCTGAGAAGAAACTGATTAAGGTCGAAAAGGTCGATACGCTAGAAAATTTCGCTGATTTATTTACAAAAGCGTTTGATAAATCCAGATTTCAAAACCTAATTGAGCTGAACGGGATGATCAATCCCGAGTAACCATGTTTTTTTTTTGTTTATTCAAAAAAAAAAAAAAAAAAACGTCACTATTGCTTAAAATTAGTCGGTTACCTCAGTTTGATGGACATATCCTCGGATATGTTTTGGTCCTCGTTTCTACTTGTAGAGAATGAGGGTCGCCATTAACCAGATGACTGAAAGTGACCGGGGCGGTTATGATGTGTTTTCTTTCTGTCGCTGAAAATTAGTCGGTCATACTTAGTTAGAAGGACACATACTTGTATGTGGTCGGTCCAGTTGATCCATTGGATCTTCAGGATTGCCGTTTACCTGAAGACTTTGACGTGATCGGGGCGATTGAAGTCAAAATTTTACGGGAAATGAAATTACTTTTCAAGTCTGTTACTTCGTAAGAAGTTAGTTAGCTATGTTGAACTGAAAATTGATCCAACCATGGAAAATTATAGATATACTAACTTTGTGTGCTTAACTAGTGAAGTTATTAGGCTTAAAAGGCTTTAGGACAATCATTGTATGTCATGGTAACTTTTTATGGTGCGTAAAAGTAGAAGTGATACAAATTAAATTTTACTTGATTTTATGTGGAAACTCCTTAAGAGTTTTGCGTGTCTTCATGTATATCTTTCCGCATGATAGGCAGAAAAGTGATTACCCAGTCATACACGAGCCCGTAAGTGTTCTGATTCCCGTGAAGAAGGCGTTTCAAGACACTGCAGTGATCCAGATTCGGGACTTGCAGTTGTTTATTACTCTGAAGTCTATAAGTATGTTTGTTAAAAAAAAAAAAAAAAAATTTTGTACTTATGAGTTACTGTAACATTCGAGAGTTCAAGATATCGAGACTTCTCAATCATGGAGTAAGAATGAGTACGGGAAGCAGACAAAGAATACTTACAAGTTAATCAGACACTATGGGTCGAAGTCAATTCGGGGTGACTTGGGGAAAGCCAAATACGTTTTGAGGATAGATAGGAGGCATCAATATTTCTGAGTTGTTGCCCACTTAAATTTTAAGGATTAATTGAACCTAACTCGTATCACAGAAACGATGAAAACCATCTTAAGTATATTACCTGCTTACAACCTGTCTCTATATGTCATAATACAGCTAAACACGGATCTATGTGACAGTCACGTAGTTAGTATGATTCCTGTTCGGATCTTTTCTAAAACGTAGCAGTCCCTATCGAGACTGAAATTTGATCCCTTAAACTTTAAATTTTTTACGTTTTTGTACTTAGATAGCTTTATGATTTTTTAACTGGTTACTTAGAATTGATCATGTTATTTATTTCTTAAAGGACAATTTTTAATTTAATTGACAACTGTTAAAATCTTAAGGGTTAAATTTTGAAATTTTAGGCGATGTTGTGGATAACTTCGCCTAGGCGAAGTTATCCGTAACTTCGCCTGTATAACAGAGCCTCTATATAAAGGATATTAAGGGTCAAACTGTTCATCAGAAAAACAAGCGAACTTATTCGAGAAATCAAGCGAACATATATCTTTCCGGCGAACTTGATTCGTTTCTGATTTCGATCCTTTTTCTCAGTTTCGTTCATCGATTCAAGGTGTGTGTTATCGATTAACCGTATATCCAAAGACAGTGATGCTTTTCATAGGTCGTTTTGAACGGTTTCGTGACCTCGGTCCGGTGACCTTTCAAAACCGAGATTTACAAACTTGTATTACGTGTTCATGGACGATCTTTTCATCTAACCATCCGTAATATCATGTGTTAGAATCGCCTGGATCGTCAAACTTTGCCGAATCATCGGATTCCGGCTGTTAGAATCCTAACAGTCGCCGATTCAGTTCAGGCGAAGTTAGGGTTTCGGCGAAGTTATCCGCAACTTCGCCTGACGATTAAATTCGCCTGAGGCGAAGTTATCCGCAACTTCGCCTGAGGCTTAATTTCGCCTAACCCTTATCTTCGCCTGAGGCGATGTTGTGAAGAGGCGAAGTTATCATTAACTTCCAAAAGAAGAGAAGATCAAGACGATGATCCCAATGCACCGGAAGGTGCAGGTGGTGAGTTGCCAAGAACTTCTATAGCTCTTGGGGCTTCCACAGCTGAGGGGGAGTCTACAGCTGGTGATGATGTGGTTGTGGTTGAAGATGTTGAAGTTGTTGATGATATGATTGATGCGCTGAAAGAGATAGACGATATGTTAGAGGAGGATGAGTTGATAGATGAAGATGATGTTCTGCCAATCGATGAGATTGAAAAGATTGGTGCAAAAATTGTTGTTGAGAATGTGATAGAAGAAGGAGAGATTGTTGAAGAAAATGTAGAGCATGAGATCCCTGTGGTTGAACAGTCGACTATTTGTGAAGATGCTGCGGTTGACAACACTGAGTGGGAAGATCAGCCAAACTGGAAGGAAGGCTGCGCTCAGTGGTTTGTAAAGACGAAGAAGCCAGCGGTACCGACGATGTTCAAAAAGTCGTATAATATAAAGGGATATGCAGAATCAAAGAAGGGAATCATATGCTGGTTGTACGATGAAGAGTTGAAACTATTTGTGATCAAACGTTACGACGGCATTCAGTACTTCAAGAAGATGTTAAGATCCCTGAATACCTTACCGGCGTGTAAGGTGAAAGACTTAGCAAGACTGGGGCTGATAAACAGAAGCGATGATAACATGGCTAGAGTAATTGGGAAAATCGTTTGGAAGGAGGCCATTAAAGACAAAAAGTTTGAACTTCTGAAGCCTCAGAAAGGGAAGTTAGTAGAAGACAAAGATAGAGGGATGAGGGCAGACGGCAAACCATGGATGGTTATGAAGTATAAACCAGTCCGTCATTTAAAAGAAGTGCCGATGAAGGTGATGCCCAAGAATGTCTTGAAAGACTTGAAGTGGTGGTACGTGGATTGTGAAACTGCTGAAGCGGTCATGGAGGATGAGGATGAGCAAGAGATCATGAGAGTGTATGATCCTATGCACTTAGTCAATCTGTCTCAAGCTGACTTGCAGGTACTACATGCTAAGAAGATTTTCTACATTCTTGCTTGGAAAGAGGAAGCTAAGAAGTACCAGAAGTTGGTTTCTGTATGTGTTAGACAGGGAGTGCATGCTTGAAGAGATGAAGAGAGAAGACGAGAGATTACAAGACACAAGCTTTGAAGATCAAGATATGAAGCTACTGCCAAGGGGGAGTCTGTTGGTACATAAATGTCAGTAGTTCATAGTCTAGCGTTTGTAATCGAGTCTGTAATGTAATTATGTTTAAGTTTATGTTTATGTATGTAAGCGAAGTTGTCAACAAGTTCGCTTAGGCGAACTTGTTGAACAAGCGAAGTTGTCGACAAGTTCGCCTAGGCGAACTTGTTGAACGAGCGAAGTTATGGACAACTTCGCCTGAACATATCAAGCGAAGTTGTCGTGTCTTTATATACTGTAGCCGACGGTTTGTTAAAAAAACGAGAGAGGAGTCAGTTGTTGAGCTCAGTGAACGTGTCGAGAGTCTGTAATAGACGTGTTTCAAGTTATAATATATAACGTGTTCGTTTGTATCGCGTGTGTTTTGTCCTACGTATTCTACGCTCGTAACTACCTACGCAGGGATTCCGCACCTACGTAGATAGCGATATCCCGTGTAAGATCCGTCCGGGAACCTACAGAAAATCGCCTGGAAGGTGAAGAATGCCGTCTACGGTCGTCAAAACGAATATAACATGCAAACCCTAACTTTCCCGTCTGTGCGACGCGATGGTCCCCTCCTCTAGTCCATCGCGCTACGCGATGGACCAAAAGTCAAAGCATCATTAAATCAAGGGCATCGCGTAGCGCGATGCCCTGCCTCCCACACCCATCGCGCTACGCGATGGGTCACTTCAGTAAGCAAGTCCACATGAGTGCCTTGGTAAGCGTGTTGGACATCCCGGTCTTCATTCCATGCTCGTACAGGTCCAAATTAAGTGCGTTAAGTACCTGTGACCTGAAACACAATAAACATGTATGAAGTACCATAGTTCCTAAACTAAACGAGTAAAACGAGTAAGTTAACACACATAAATATGTACAAATAAACCGAACATCACATCCCCACACTTATCTTTTGCTTGCCCTCAAACAAAACTCTAAAGTAAACATTAACCGCCATCATAGGTCAACCAATTATCACCATTAATACTAGCAAGGTTTAAGGTCATACCTAGTCGGGTGATTGCAAAATCGGGGCTTCCACTAATTTCTGTTTCAAAATGTCAAAGGCCTTAGCACATTCCTTATTAAAATCGAATGGGGCATCTTTTAACAATAGGTTACATAAGGGTTTGGTGATGTCACTAAAACCTTTAATAAACCTTCTATAAAACCCAGCGCGCCCGAGGAAAGATCTAATGCCTTTGACATTTTTGGGACGAGGTAGAGTGGAAATAACTTGGACCTTAGCCCGGTCCAACTCGATCCCACGACTCGACACAACATGGCCCAATACAATCCCCTCCTGGACCATGAAATGGCTCTTTTCCCATCTAAGAACCAAATTTGTTTCGACACATCTTTCTAGAACTCTCTCAAGTTGATGTAAACAAGACTCGAAGGATGTGCCAAAGATTGAGAAATCATCCATGAAAATTTCTAAAGACTCCCCCACCATATCGGAAAAAATACTCATCATGCACCTTTGAAAGGTGGCGAGGGCGTTGCATAGTCCGAATGGCATTCGCCTGAATGCGAAGGTGCCATACGGGCATGTGAACGTAGTCTTTTCCTAATCTTCAGGATGAATCGCTATCTGGTTATGACCCGAATAACCATCTAAAAAACAATATAATTTTTGACCCGATAGCTTTTCTACAATCTGATCGATAAACGGAAGCGGAAAGTGATCTTTCGATGTTGCCGCGTTCAGTTTTCGATAATCAATACAAATACGCCAGCCGGTTACCGGCCGGGTGGCAACCTCGTTACCTGAGTCGTCCTTGACGACTTGGATGCCCGCCTTCTTTGGGACTGTCTGAGTCGGGCTCACCCATGTGCTATCTGAAATGGCAAAAATAATTCCAGCATCGAGCCACTTTAGTACCTCCTTTTTCACAACTTCCCGCATGTTCGGGTTCAACCGTCTCTGTGCATCATGCGCGGGTTTAACATCCGGATCTGTCAAAATTTTGTGCATCACTATCAAAGGACTAATCCCTTTCAGATCCGCGATGGTCCATCCGATCGCCTCCTTGTTCGCCACCAGCACCTTCAGCAAAGCAGATTCCTGTTCCAAAGACAAGTTAGAAGCTATAATAACAGGCAATGTGTCATTCTTACCCAAAAACGCGTATTTCAGATGCCTTGGTAGCTCCTTCAGCTCGACTTTCGGTGCTTCCAGTAACGATGGTTTCAACCCGGTATCAATCTTCTCGGGAAGCGGTTCCACCTGAACCGATCACGGGGGTCGATCTGCCCGTAAAGCTGCAACCTCCAGCTTCTTCTCCTCCTCTTCCAGCTGCTTAACAGTCTCCACCTGTAACCTGTCAAACATAAAGCACGTCTCCATTGTGCAGTTAGGATCCACGACAGATTCGTATAACGGAATGCACTAGTCAATAATGTCCGCTATAAAGCATTCATCATCGACCGGAGATTTATTTACATGTGTGAAAACATTAAGTCTAAGCTTATGGTTACCAAATGCCACGTCTACAGTACAGGTTCGACAATCGATTTTGGCATTTGCGGTGGCCAAAAATGGCCTACCGAGGATAACCGTGGGCTGTTTGGTTCTCTCACCCGAAACATAATCGAGAACCAAAAAGTCAACTGGATAGTAAAAATCTTCCACCTTAACAATCACGTCATGTAACATTCCCCGGGGAAGTTTCGGTGTCTGGTCCGCGAGAACAACCGTAGTCGCGGCTGCCCGAAGTGAACCGAAGTCATACTGATCGTATAAACTTCCCGGGAGGATGCTAATGCTAGCTCCAAGATCTAGGAGTGCCCGTGTCATTTTAAAATCACCCACCTAAATGGATATAATGGGCGTTCCTGGATCTTGTAGCTTAGGTGGAAGAGCACCCGAAAGAATTGCACTCACATTATCTGTTAAATCAATCTATTCAGGGATCTTTCGGTTCCGTTTCTGTGTGCACAAATCTTTCAAGTACTTTGCATAGGCGGGAACTTGTTTTATGGCATCTAAATGAGGAATATTAATTTTAACCTGTCTAAACGTTTCCCACATTTCTTCCTGTAGTGGGCCCCGTTTAGATGCCATCTTTGCCTTTGATGGCGACAACAAGGCATCGGGATAGGGGACGGTTTTGGTCTTTCCCGTGTCCTTAGACTTGTTTTTACCATCCTTCAGAACCGGTTCGTTTATTTTAGATTTGCTTTTATTAGTTTCAATTATAGCCGGTTTTGGCTCGTCATCACTGACGACTGTCTCATCGACATCTTCCACCACCCCATCAACCTGATATGGTGGACCCCCAACCTTATTATCATACTTTTTCCCATTTCTTAAAATACTTACCTGACTGACGTGCTTCATCGAATTCGAACTCGAACTGAGGTGTTGTGGGTTCATTGTGGTATCACTCGGTAATTGACCCGCGGTTTTCTGCAACTTTGCCATATCTGCTGCAAGCTGACCAATCTGCTTCGACATTGCTTCTGCTACTTGTCTCTCAACTCAAACTGTTTCTGCGTTTCCTTTGAATTATCAGTCACGACCTTCAACAACGCATCTAACTTTGAATGTATCGACTCGTCTGAATTTCCCGAACTACCCTTCTGCTGGTCCTGATTCTGATTATCCGACGAACTGTTACCCCGGTAACCATCTCTGTTATATCCCCGACTGTTATACTGACTGTTCGAACCACCCTGTCGGTAGCTGCTCTGCTGTCGGTTCTGACTGGACCCCCGAAAGTTCGGGTTCGACTGATTCAATGCGTTCCCGTACTTGAAATTCGGGTGATTCCTTAGGCCTGGGTGATAAGTGTTCGAATTGAACCCTTGGCCCTTGGACTCCCGTACGCGTAACTGACTTTCTCCTCATCGGTATACTCGTCATCATCTAACCCGGGGCAATCTTCAACCTTATGCCCCAATCCACCACAATCTGAACAAACCGGGAATTTCACTCCAACTTTACCAACCTCCTTCTTTTTCTCTTTCCGATAACCCGCGAGTTCCCGTTCCAACTCTGCAATTCTGTCTGACTCGCTCGAGGCTGATTTAACTGTTCGGGTGACCCCGACTTTTCGTCTTTGATATGTTGCTGCCTATGCCTTGGAATCTTCACACATAAATTCCAAAAATTCCTAATCATCTTCCTCGGGTTGATTCAATAACTGACTATTACACGAAGCCTTCAAATGCTTTCTGTCTTCATATGTCAACCCATCAACGAAACACTTAACCAACTCCCACAACTCGATCTGATGGTGCGGGCACTTCCGAATCATTTCCTTGTAACGAGTAAAAGCCTCGTGAAACAATTCACCCCGTAACTGTGAAAAGTGTCTAATCTCCATTCGGGCCTTGATAGTCTTCGACTGTGAATAGTACTCGTTAAGGAAAACCTGTTGCATCTCGGCCCAGCTCTCAATACTGTGCATCGGTAGCGAATTGAACCAGTGTTTTGCTTTGTCTTTTAATGAAAACTGGAACAACCGCAACCGAACCTCATCCTGATCGTATGTACCATCACCAATAGACCCGCAAATCGCTAAAAAATCTGACAAGTGTGAATACGGGTCTTCTGATCCCAGTCCGTGAAAATGGCGAACTATGTTGATGTAGGACGGACGGGATTTAAATGTCGGTTGTCCCTGCACACACACCTGTGGGACAATCGGTGATGCACCATCTGAAATAGCCGGTCTGAACCGACTGTTAACACCCTACCGGAGGCCTGTAATTCCTTTGTCTAGCCCTCGGTTCCTCAAAACCTCTCCGATTAACCTGAATCGGCTGTCTTTGTTCCTCCCGATACCTGCCTATACCACCTCGATCAAGATTTCTGTTCCTCCACCTGTTACCTCTCACCCTAACCGGTTCCTCAACCTCATCAACCTCTTCAACACGCAAACCCGCATTTTCATTTGTCGGGCCAAATTCCTTCTCATTTCCCTCTTATTCATCTTCAGTGTGAATACTGACATAGTCAAACTCTTGAATAATCGTCCGTCGATGACGAGGGGTATTGTTCGGGGCTGATGCCCCGGGTCTTTCAAGGTTTCGGTTTCGGTTTCTGGAGTGTCGGGCTGAATTCTGAGATTGTTGATTGGTGTTTATTGGTGGTGGTGGATCATTGTTTGGTGGATTCAATTCGGGTTGGAAAACTTTAATTTTGGGTGGTGGGTCTTGATTTTGGTTTTGGTTCTGACCTTCCATATCTGGCTGTCTGATCTGAGCTCGGTTTGCCGAGCTAACCGTTCGATTTCTGGCTCGTAAATCAGTGGAGAATTTCTTCCTGAATGGCGGGTGTGCATAAACCTGCTACCTGCACAAATAACACACCCCGCGTAAAATGGGAAAATAAAACTAAACTAAAATTAAAAACAAAAACTAAATTAAACTAAGAAATCAATTAACACAAAACACTAAGCGCACTAATTCCCCGGCAACGGCACCATTTTGATGATCGTCGTTTGAGTCATGCAAAAACCTAATTAACCTAAGCAGCTAGGGTAAGTCAGGTATCGTATCCACCAGGAGTATGTGGTCAGTGTGAAGTGAAATCAATTCCTAAACTTATGAAGTAATTCAATTAACTAAGTGCTGATCACACTAGCAAACAGTTTGTGTTTTATAATAAACGAACAATTAATCAAGTATTCAATCAATCAAACAAAGCAAATCACATCCGGGAATCCAAGTAAGCAATCAAACAGCAATCTCATGCAACTTAACAGATTAGCTATCTTGTGTCAACTACAGGCTGACTAACCGGTTAAACCTTAGGCATCCACGCTCGCTAACACACGGCACTGGTTATCAAACGGTCCCTGCCAGTGTGACTCAACTAAGGGCAAACGTATGCTTTATTGCAATTAACAGGTCAAACAATCCTATGAGCAATTATTATAGCAATCGACAAACTAATCGTTCTGATCGAAATAAACCTAAACCGACTGATTGTACAAACATACTAAACATCAATACTCATAGATTAACATCAAAACAATTACACTTAGTTGTTCTAGTACATGAGAAATAAACTGAAAGATTACAAACTATACATCCCGAGTATGACTCGAAGGAACTAGCCGCGCATCGGCATCTCTCGGGCCTCGGTTATGATCTGGTAGGCCATGTATGATGCTTAGAGATGATTGGAAGTGATGGGGGCTTTCTCTTATGCTCTGAAAATTTCCTGGAAGGTGAAGAATGTCGTCTACGGTCGTCAAAACGAATATAACATGCAAACCCTAACTTTCCCGTCTATGGTGACCATCGCGTAGCGCGATGGTCCCCTCCTCTAGTCCATCGCGCTACGCGATGGACCAAAAGTCAAAGCATCATTAAATCAAGGGCATCGCGCCCTGCCTCCCACACCCATCGCGCTACGCGATGGGTCACTTCAGTCAGCAACTCCACATGAGTGCCTCGGTAAGCGTGCTGGACATCCCGGTCTTCATTCCATGCTCGTACAGGTCCAAATTAAGCGCGTTAAGTACCTGTGACCTGAAATACAATAAACATGTATGAAGTACCATAGTTCCTAAACTAAACGAGTAAAACGGGTAAGTTAACACACATAAATATGTACAAATAAACCTGTCACACCCCGACCAATGAAGGCAGAAACATCGAGGCGCGACATGATTGTTCATTGCACAATGACACTATAAAGTTACAATATTTAAACAACTCATTTAAATCCATATCATCATAAATAACACAACAATTGTTCATACAAAATGCCAAATAGATAGATAAACAAATAACTTGTTCTTTTATTTTCTAATATCCTAAAGCCAAGATAATAAGTTTCTTCAAGTAATCCAATCAAGCTAACATCAAACCTGTAACATTGCATAAAATAGAGTTTGTCAACACGAAGATTGGTGAGCAATTTTCATAGTTTTGGACAATAAGTATATAGTATGAAATCCACAACTAGTATATGAAAACAATAAATAATAGCAACAATTTAGATAATAAAACCATCAATAAGAATACATTGACGACAATAATGAAATCGTCAATAAGAATACATTGACGACACCTTTCTATATGGGGATACCATATATACACGGAATTAACGTATGATCATACTTTGATGAGGCTACCCGCCTTAGCATTCAAGAGGCTACCCGCCTTAGCATTCAAGAATTTGCACATAATCATGTAAAGCATATAACACCAAATCGAGCATTTATTTAAGTAAACATATACAATACGTGTTGTGGTTTAAGACTCAAGTATAAATCATTTGAATTTGAATAAGTATGCAATGCCACCCCCAAAATGAAAGATGGAAAACGGGGGATGGAAAACGGGGGATGAAAAAGGTACTCACATTAACAAGTAACTTGAAAGATAGTGTCGTGAATAATCGGAGAGATCGGTTTAACGAGCAAGACCTGTATTAAACGGGTCTTGTGTTAGTAGGTAGTCTTGGAAGGGTTTAAAATAAAATACATGACAAATAAAATAAATAAATAAAGTTTAGGATTTAAAATGTAAATATTTGAGAAATTAAAGAAACGAGTTTTGTAAAATAAGTTTACTCGAAACCGGGTCTCGGTATTCTATTCATTAGTTTTTTTTTTACTCAACCTGTGACATCTGCCCCGATCCGACCCGACCTAGGTACCCGTTTCTCTGACCCGATCTCTTTCTTTTGTGATTTAATGTTTATTTATACTTATATTTTACTTTTAATAATAATAATATATTTTCCTTCCCGCCTCTTTTTCTCTCTTTCTTTCCGCCGTCCCGTCCCTCTTCTTCTCTCTTTCCGCCTTCTTTTCCCTCTTGTCGCCGTCCCGCCCTTAAGCCTTGAACCCCTAACTGTCCTGTTCCTTCCCGCCTAAGGTTGTCTGCGCAGCTCCACGCGCCAGACTCCTTACAAGGAAGCCTGCGTGAAGACCACCTGTTACTGCGATACGCGAGACGAACTGTCCCCGCAGCGCGCTAAGGATTTTAGTTCTTCCCGCGGCGCGCTATGGATCCCGTTCTTCCCGCGACGCGCTAAGGAATATAGTTCTTCTCGCGACGCGCTTAGAATTGAAGTTCTTCCCGCGGCGCGCTTAGAAATATAGTTCTTTCCGCGGCGCGCAAAGGTTGGTTCTGTCTGCCTTCGCGCTCGCGCTCTCTTGACCTTCTGTGTCTGCCTTCGCGCACGAAGCTTTCTCGCGCTGTCTTGTGTCCTTCCTTCTGTTTTGTTTGCTTTTGATATCTTATCTTTTGTGCTGTTGACCTAACCTGTCTTATGTCTGAAAAGCCACTTTTGGCGCAGCATGCGCACCAACCCCATTGGTTGACAGGAAAAGTGACTGACATAATCTTTTGAGATCTGCTTTTCCATGCTTGACCAGTACCTTTATCTGACCCTCCCATGCCTGTTTACTGTTACCTGTCAGCTTTTCCTTGTTCCCTGCAGCTGCCATATCTTTTGATATCTTTTGCTTTTGGAATCTTTTACTTTTTGGAGATCTTTTCCCCTTTTCTAGGGATTGTGTTCCCTAGGGTTTCCCTATAAATAATAATGTTAATTTTCCCTAACACTACACACACAAAGCACTTAAACTCTCCTGTTCTCTCTTGCTCCTTGCTCTCTCTGCCGTCTTCCTCTCTGCCTCCGTCTTCCTTCCTGTTCTGCCCTGCTTTTCCGGTAATATATATAATAATTTACTTATTAATTATGCTAACTTATAATCAAGACTTAAAACAAATCATTAAAACAATAATCTTATTTATAGGTTAACTTGTGCTTGTTTAAAGTTGGTTCTTGCTTTATCTTACACCGCATCGTTTATCAAGTGAGTAATCTCGTATCTAATCCCTTTTTGCTTTTAATGTTTTGGGATGTTCATGTGTTCATACAAACTTAGAGTCTTAAACTGTTTATGAACTTTAGTCGCGCAATATCCCATGTGTTGAGGACGTAGACTTGGCTGTTTATTTGTATGTGTGGATCATTAACCGTCTTGTCGGTCTATTCCGCAGTTCTCATGGTACCATTAGATGAACACGGGAGAACTATCGTTTATGATTTTCTCTTTTGTTTACACTTGCACAGTCTTTCTTGTTTGTGAGCTCAATTGTGAGCACTGGCAGTCTATGAATCTTAGAGTTGGTCCCGATCGGATTACACCCTTGTTGAAAACCAGACATACACATGTTGCGCGCAGATTTATAGTTATCTATGTATTGTATTAAACTTGATTTCTCACCAACACGCAAGTGTTTGACGTTTTATTTTAACACATGTTCAGGTTTGCAGTAGCTGTTTTGGAGCTTGTGGACACGTAGGAAGTTTTCTTTATTTTGGACCTAGATTAAAATGTATCAAGACAAGTTTTTGCTGTTCGAATATTATGATTTATAATATATTGATTTATGATGATTTATGTTATCTTGTTTACCTTGCGCGTGCGCGAATGAATGTATTTATTAAATATTGACACCCAATAGTGTCACGAGTAATGAAACAATATGTGGCGCCCCGATGTATAATCCGCCTTTGGTCGGGGTGTTACAGATTGGTATCAGAGCTCGCTGACTTTAGGATAGGTGGTTAGACGTAACGGCCTAGAATACCTAAGAGTCCCTTCTCGCGCATGAGAGAAATCTCATGTTTGCGCGCTTATTGTTAATTACTCGTTATTTATAAATATGCTTGCGCAGACGCAGTATATGATTTTATGTTCTATTCCGCGATATTTCGATTTTTGTTGAATTTCGATTTTTATTGATTTTACTTACATATTCGTTTGTTGGATTTGAAAATCCGAAAAGTCATGGTGATACATGAATAGTTGATTTTCAATTTCCATTTACGATTATGTTCTGAGGTTGGAGACTTGAAAAGTCATGGTGATACATGAATTGTCAACCTCCAATACTCATTTTCTTGTATATTTTATATTGAGGATTGAAAAGTCATGGTGATACATGAATCGTCAATCTCCAATACTCGTTGCTCGTATATTTTAAATTGGGAATTCGGAAAGTCATGGTGATACATGAATTGTCGATTCTTGATTCGAATTTGTTACCTTTATTAAGTCTGCATTTAGGGTCATTTATTTTACTTTAACTTTTGACAGTAACTGACTCCGTGAAACCAAGCTTTTCGAGGTTATACTTTGCGCTAAAACCAAGATATTAACTAAAATTAAAACTTTTATAGAATGCCTCCGCTATCTCGCCGCCATCAGAGGAGAGAAGCCTCGCGCAGACGATCGCTGCAACGTTCCCGGGAAATGGCCGCCGCAATAGCCCAAGCTTTGAGCCAAAACAATACCAACACCTCTGGTTACAACATTAAGTCCTTTAACGCGGGTAACCCTCCAAAGTTCACAGGGCTTGAAGGAGCCACCGTGATGCTCCAATGGCTCGAGAAGATTGAAAACACTTTCCTCCATACCCAATGCCCTCCTGACAGACGAACCCTATATGCTTCCAGTGTCCTGGAATCTAGAGCGCTTACATGGTGGAATGGAGTAGCTCATGCGCGTGGCGCAGAAACTGCTTCTAGCATGCTCTGGGAGGAATTCAAAGAAATTCTGACGCGAGAATTCTGCCCTCCCAACGAAGTTAAGCGCCTGGAGGAAGAATTTTGGAATCTTAAGCAATACAGCGGTGAAGCGCGCGAGTACGCGACGCGCTTCCATGAACTAAGCCTGCTTGTCCCTCACCTTGTTACCCCTTCCCGCCGAGCAATAGAGAAATTCCTTGGGGGTCTCCCCATGGAAATTCAAGATTCTGTATGGGCCAGAAACCCAGTAACCCTCTCTGACGCCATCGAATTGGCCGCTGTGCTCAGCGACAACCATGTCAGAGCAGGAACCCTGTTCCTGCGGGGATCTGAGAAGACCAAACCCACCAAAACTGTCCATGAACCCGCAGAAACCAAACCAGAACCCTCAAACCATAACCAGAAACGTAGGCGCAGACAAGCTTACGCGCTTACCAGCCCGCCCATAGTCCAGCAACCCGCCTACCAACCTCTAGTATACGCGCCTAACCCACTGTCAGCCTACCCAACACCTCCTGTAGTCCACAACTATGCCCTAACCAATCCAGCACACCCTGCCCCCGCCAACTAAGAAACCTTACACAGGAAACCACCCCTTTTGCCCAACCTGTAGACTCCACCACCCACCTCAAGTACCATGTCGACTTTGTAACCGATGTGGCCGCGCTGGTCACCTTGCAGAAAACTGTAGAGTCCTTCCCGCCAATCCAATTGCGCCAACACCACCAGTCTACCCGCAGAACCCACAACCAACCTACCAAAACCCACGACCCAGATCGTGCTTCAACTGCGGTGATCCCAGTCATTTCCGGAACGCATGCCCGAGACTACAAGTTCAGATTACGCAAGCGAATCCGGTGAACCAGATTTCGAACCAAGTGACACGCGGGCGAGCTTTTAACATAACCGCGCACCAAGCGCAAGCGAATAATGACGTAGTTAATGGTACATTTTTGCTTAACGGATTTTATGCTTCTGTACTTTTTGATACTGGCGCCGATCGAAGTTTTATTTCTCACGCGTTTGAGCAGAAGCTTGCGCGACCGCGCATTGATTTAAAAGAAAATTTTTCAGTTGAATTGGCTAATGGCGAAACTGTTTTAATTAACTCAGTGATTAAAGATTGCACGCTTAACCTTAACGAAAACAATTTTCTGATCGACCTCATCCCCATGCCTCTTGGAAGCTTTGATGTTATTATTGGTATGGACTGGCTCTCGAAGAATCGCGCCGAAGTTATTTGCGCCAAGAAGATGATTCGCATACCTCGAGAAAATGGTGATCTTCATATCTACGGCGAGAAACCCTCCCGCGGTCTTAAACTTATGTCTTGCGCCGAAGCCCGAAGGCTCATGCGGAAAAGGTGTATTGCATTCTTAGCCCATGTGGTTAAACCCGATGAAGGAAAGAAGAAGCTTCGCGATATCCCTGTTGTGCGTGATTTCCCTGAAGTTTTTCCTGATGATGTTCCTGGTATCCCTCCCGTTCGTGAAGTCGAGTTCCGTATTGATCTTGTCCCTGGTGCTTCCCCCGTAGCTAAATCTCCTTACCGTCTTGCGCCCGCTGAGATGCAAGAATTGGCAAGCCAACTTCAAGAGTTGACTGCTAAAGGATTCATTCGCCCTAGCTCTTCGCCCTGGGGTGCTCCGGTGTTGTTCGTTAAAAAGAAAGATGGATCGTTTCGCATGTGTATTGATTACCGCGAGTTGAACAAACTCACCATTAAAAACCGGTATCCCTTACCGCGTATTGACGACCTCTTTGATCAACTCCAAGGTGCCTCTTGTTTCTCCAAGATCGATCTCCGCTCTGGCTATCACCAGTTGCGCATCCGCGATGAAGATGTTCCGAAGACTACTTTTCGAACTCGTTATGGCCACTTTGAATTCTTGGTCATGTCCTTCGGTTTAACCAACGCACCCGCCGTTTTTATGGATCTAATGAATCGGGTGTGTAGACCTTTCTTGGATAAATTCGTGATTGTGTTTATCGATGACGTTCTGATTTATTCTAAGACCAAGGCCGAGCATGAGCAACATCTTCGGTTGGTGTTGCAAAAGCTTAGAGCCGAGCAGCTATTTGCCAAGCTTTCCAAGTGTGAATTCTGGTCTGATGAAATACAGTTTCTTGGCCATATTGTGAACAAGATGGGTATTCATGTCGACCCATCCAAGATTGAAGCAATCAAGAACTGGATTACGCCGACCACTCCTTCTGAGATCCGTTCCTTTCTGGGCTTAGCTGGTTATTACCGGCGCTTCATTTCGAACTTCTCGAAGATCGCTTTGCCTTTAACAGCTCTAACGCACAAAGGTAAACCGTATATTTGGGGCTCGAAGCAAGAAGAAGCCTTTCTGACGCTCAAGCGATTGTTGTGTGAAGCTCCTGTTCTTGCGCTACCTGAGGGTAATGATGATTTTGTCGTGTATTGCGATGCATCCAACCAAGGTCTCGGTTGTGTTCTTATGCAACGAGGCAAGGTTATCGCTTACGCATCAAGGCAACTCAAGGTTCATGAAAAGAATTATACAACTCACGACCTCGAACTTGGTGCAGTTGTTTTTGCCTTGAAGATCTGGAGACACTACCTTTATGGTACTAAGTGTATCCTCTACACCGACCATAAAAGCCTTCAGCATATCTTTGATCAGAAGGAACTTAACATGAGGCAACGCCGATGGAACGAACTCATCAGCGATTACGAATGTGAGATCCGGTATCATCCTGGTAAGGCTAATGTGGTAGCCGATGCGCTCAGCCGAAAACCCTGCCAGCTTAACTGTATCTTGCCGCGCACGCAGCTTCACTTCGCGCCGATCCAAAGCAACCTTGAATCGCGCATTCGTGACGCGCAGCGCGCATCCATCAGTAATGGTAACCTTCGCGCCGAGTTAGCGTGTGGCGCGGAAGCGCACTTTGTCCCTAATCTGAGTGGAATTCTCTGTTATCTTAATCGCATCTGGATTCCCTTTGATGAGAATCTTCGCGCTGATATCCTGAGTGAAGCGCATAAATCTCGGTATTCTATTCATCCCGGCGCTGATAAGATGTACAAGGATTTGCGCATTACTTATTGGTGGCCCGGTATGAAAAAGGATATTGCTGTGTTCGTAGCTAGATGCCTGACCTGTTCTAAGGTAAAAGCTGAACATCAACGCCCATCTGGTTTGCTCGAACAACCAGAAATTCCTACGTGGAAATGGGAATGTGTAGCGATGGACTTCATTACCAAGTTACCTTTGACAACAAGCAAACATGATAGCATTTGGGTAATAGTGGATCGATTGACTAAGTCTGCTCACTTTCTGCCCATTCGTGAAAACTACCGTGTTGAGCAACTCGCGCAGCTTTATGTCAAGGAAATTGTCTACCGCCATGGTACTCCTTTGAGCATCATATCCGATCGCGATGGCCGTTTTATATCTCGCTTTTGGAAATCTCTCCAATCTGCGTTAGGAACTCGCTTGGACATGAGTACGGCATATCATCCTCAGACTGACGGTCAGTCTGAGCGAACTATTCAAACTCTTGAGGATATGCTCCGATCTTGTGTTCTTGATTTTGGAGGTAATTGGGATTCGCACCTGCCTTTGATCGAGTTCTCTTATAATAACAGCTATCATTCCAGTATCGGTATGACCCCATTTGAAGCACTTTACGGTTGTAAGTGCCGCTCCCCGATTTGTTGGAGCGAAGTGGGAGAAGCTCAAATCACAGGACCCGAACTTATTCAAGAGACAACCGATAAAATCGCCAAGGTCCGTGATCATCTGCTGACTGCCAGAAGCCGACAGAAGAGTTACGCAGATCGCAGGCGAAAGCCTCTCGAATTCCAAGTTGGTGATCTTGTTCTCCTCAAAGTGTCGCCCTGGAAGGGTGTTGTCCGCTTTGGGAAGAAAGGTAAGCTTGCTCATCGATATGTTGGACCATTTAAGATTCTCGCGCGTGTAGGAAAAGTTGCCTACAGACTTGACCTGCCGCCCGCGCTCAGTAATGTGCATCCAACGTTCCATGTATCCAATCTCAAGAAGTGTTTAGCTGACGAGAACCTTCACATTCCACTTGATGAAGTTCAAGTTGATGAATCTATGCATTTCGTTGAGAAGCCTGTTGAGATTATGGATCGTGAGGTTAAGCAAACCAAGCGCAGTCGCATCCCTATCGTGAAAGTTCGCTGGGAGTCCAAGCGCGGAGCCGAGTTTACATGGGAAAGGGAAGATCAAATGAAGATCAAGTACCCGCACCTGTTCTCTGCGCAACCTACTTCGAGATAAATTTCGGGACGAAATTTCTTAAAGTAGGGGAGACTGTGACATCTGCCCCGATCCGACCCGACCCAGGTACCCGTTTCTCTGACCCGATCTCTTTCTTTTGTGATTTAATGTTTATTTATACTTATATTTTACTTTTAATAATAATAATATATTTTCCTTCCCGCCTCTTTTTCTCTCTTTCTTTCCGCCGTCCCGTCCCTCTTCTTCTCTCTTTCCGCCTTCTTTTCCCTCTTGTCGCCGTCCCGCCCTTAAGCCTTGAACCCCTAACTGTCCTGTTCCTTCCCGCCTAAGGTTGTCTGCGCAGCTCCACGCGCCAGACTCCTTACAAGGAAGCCTGCGTGAAGACCACCTGTTACTGCGATACGCGAGACGAACTGTCCCCGCAACGCGCTAAGGATTTTAGTTCTTCCCACGGCGCGCTATGGATCCCGTTCTTCCCGCGACGCGCTAAGGAATATAGTTCTTCTCGCGACGCGCTTAGAATTGAAGTTCTTCCCGCGGCGCGCTTAGAAATATAGTTCTTTCCGCGGCGCGCAAAGGTTGGTTCTGTCTGCCTTCGCGCTCGCGCTCTCTTGACCTTCTGTGTCTGCCTTCGCGCTCGAAGCTTTCTCGCGCTGTCTTGTGTCCTTCCTTCTGTTTTGTTTGCTTTTGATATCTTATCTTTTGTGCTGTTGACCTAACCTGTCTTATGTCTGAAAAGCCACTTTTGGCGCAGCATGCGCACCAACCCCATTGGTTGACAGGAAAAGTGACTGACATAATCTTTTGAGATCTGCTTTTCAATGCTTGACCAGTACCTTTATCTGACCCTCCCATGCCTGTTTACTGTTACCTGTCAGCTTTTCCTTGTTCCCTGCAGCTGCCATATCTTTTGATATCTTTTGCTTTTGGAATCTTTTACTTTTTGGAGATCTTTTCCCCTTTTCTAGGGATTGTGTTCCCTAGGGTTTCCCTATAAATAATAATGTTAATTTTCCCTAACACTACACACACAAAGCACTTAAACTCTCCTGTTCTCTCTTGCTCCTTGCTCTCTCTGCCGTCTTCCTCTCTGCCTCCGTCTTCCTTCCTGTTCTGCCCTGCTTTTCCGGTAATATATATAATAATTTACTTATTAATTATGCTAACTTATAATCAAGACTTAAAACAAATCATTAAAACAATAATCTTATTTATAGGTTAACTTGTGCTTGTTTAAAGTTGGTTCTTGCTTTATCTTACACCGCATCGTTTATCAAGTGAGTAATCTCGTATCTAATCCCTTTTTGCTTTTAATGTTTTGGGATGTTCATGTGTTCATACAAACTTAGAGTCTTAAACTGTTTATGAACTTTAGTCGCGCAATATCCCATGTGTTGAGGACGTAGACTTGGCTGTTTATTTGTATGTGTGGATCATTAACCGTCTTGTCGGTCTATTCCGCAGTTCTCATGGTACCATTATATGAACACGGGAGAACTATCGTTTATGATTTTCTCTTTTGTTTACACTTGCACAGTCTTTCTTGTTTGTGAGCTCAATTGTGAGCACTGGCAGTCTATGAATCTTAGAGTTGGTCCCGATCGGATTACACCCTTGTTGAAAACCAGACATACACATGTTGCGCGCAGATTTATAGTTATCTATGTATTGTATTAAACTTGATTTCTCACCAACACGCAAGTGTTTGACGTTTTATTTTAACACATGTTCAGGTTTGCAGTAGCTGTTTTGGAGCTTGTGGACACGTAGGAAGTTTTCTTTATTTTGGACCTAGATTAAAATGTATCAAGACAAGTTTTTGCTGTTCGAATATTATGATTTATAATATATTGATTTATGATGATTTATGTTATCTTGTTTACCTTGCGCGTGCGCGAATGAATGTATTTATTAAATATTGACACCCAATAGTGTCACGAGTAATGAAACAATATGTGGCGCCCCGATGTATAATCCGCCTTTGGTCGGGGTGTTACACAACCTATGTTAAGTAATAATGTGGGTTAAAATGCGATATTGCAAAGCCCTTGGTTATAAGAATACCCAAAACGAGGTTTAAACGAGTGTTCGGGTTTGTCGGTTCGAGACTTGATAATTGACCAAGCTCACAGTTAACTTCCCAAAATAATAAATGTTATGAGATAACTCAATAAAATCAAAATAGACTTAACCACGTATGTAGTTCTATTGTGAAGAACCTTAACGTTCGTTAAGCGAGTATACGACCTTATCGGTTTGAACTTGTTATAAGATCAAGTTGGTTACCGACATGCCAAGTATGTTTAGAAATTAACTAAAATTGATTTAAAATATAATCTTGAAGAAAAATATGAGTTTTGGTGGCTAAAAACACACTTGTGTGTCTTAAGCGAGTGAACTCGGTTTAGTTCGGTCTTTGGTTCGGTCCTTGACTCGGAATACGACCGAGGATCGTTACCACATACCCAATTACCATGGAACTTGTAAAATAACTTATAAATAATAATACTCAAGTTTTACATTCAAAAAGTTAACAATAAAGTTTTTAAACAAAAGTTCGGTTTTTGGTTCGGTCCTTGACTCGGAATAAGACCGAGGATGGTTACCACATACCCAATTACCATTGAACTTGTAAAATAACTTATAAATAATAATACTCAAGTTTTACATTCAAAAAGTTAACAATAATGCTTTTAAACAAAAGTTCGGTTTTTGGTTCGGTTCTCAACTCGGGATGAAACCGAGGCTAGTCACCACATACCCAATACCATGGAACTTGACAAATATGAAAAATAAACTAAAATATGTAGAATTTAAGCAAGTATAACAAGTTATATGGTTAGATTTGTTAAATATATAAACAAGAACTACAAAGTCCTCCATGTAACCTTGCCTTACTAGTCCGACATTTCAACCGGCCGAGACCGGAGAAATGAAAGACCGAAGGTAAACAAGGAGTGTATATTATATATATGTTGTAACATCAAGCTTTAAGTGTTGAGAAGTTAGTTAAAATGAAAGATTAGCTTATGAAGAACAACCTTAGAATTCAAGAATTTGATTGAGAAATGAAGAAATGAGCAAGCACAAATGAAGAAGATGGGTGTGTATATATAGAGTAAGTTGAATGGGTCTTTCATAAAGAGTGTTTCATGAAAATGGGTTGGTTATAGACCCAAGAAGCATAAACTACAAATGGGTCCTTCAAGTCTCCATTTTGGTAGTTTTAGTCCCTGTAGTTCGTTTTGAGCGTTTTCGGGGAATTTTAAGAACCGAAAAGGGTGTTTTTTTTATCCAACAACTATAAAACAAATATTTAACATACAATTCATCATTTTGATAATATCGAAAGGTTCGGGATACAAAACGGGTCGGGTTTACATTAAGAATACAAGTATAAAATAACCCGAAATTGACAAATGTCACAAAACCGAACATCAAGAATCGAACTCAGTGCCTTGCGTTTAAAATGTTTGTGGCTTAACAACTCAACTAGGATGAATTGATGTTAACCTTCTCTTTTTCTTAATGGGTATAGATTCACAACCTTCCATTTTATTTTATTTTTTTGATCACCTGTGTATCACACGGGCTCTATACTAGTAAACCATAAAGTAAAAACGGATGAGTCTTGTTTAACTAAATTGAAGAAATAAAAAAAATCAGCGTTAAAAAAAAAAGACAATTTGAAAATAAATAATATCATCTTATGTTTATTGGCCAATAATAATCTCACATTTAAAAATCACTACCAACGGTCCAACCTTTCAACTATTTTTGTCTCAATGGTCCTGCGTTAAAAAACACTTAACGCTGTTACGCTTTTTTCCCGAGTTTTAAACCGATATTTTAGGGCTTTTGATCGGAAGAAATAGACGAGTCAACTGAAGAATACAAGAAAACATTAAATAAATAATATTTAAGGTTTAACTATTAAAGGTTGATGTTTCATGTGTGTATTTCTTTTCCTGACTTGCTTTTTTACTTTTAAGTCATCTTCTTTCTTTATCAAAAGAACGTGCAGGTTTTTCTAACACTTTGTATCTCCTGAAAATTTTCCGATCAATCAAAACTCACATTATTTTTCTTCTTAGTGGTTTCATAAGTTTAAGGAAAAAAATTATAGGAGGCGCTCGAGAATTTCACGTATGCATAACACTAATAACGAAAATTTTAAGGTGGACTGTCGCCCCCTCTATTAGCTTTAGGCCCGTCCCTTGTTAGAGTTGCATCTCCACTCATTCGATAATATTGTAACACTTGTGACATATTTTAATAAAAATAAAGTGCTTATAATCTTATATGTTATGAAGAGCATTTTGTTGACATATATAGTTTGAAAATAAATCCCAAACATGGTTCTAGAAAATAAAAAGAAAGGCCTGGTCTCACATTTGATGATTCCTTTTGAAATGGTGGTTGCACAATTAGCTACGTGTTGCAAGTGTAAGCACTAAATTTTAGACATTGATAACCCTGGTCATTGATTACATACCGTGTATCAGTTCATTGTTTGCTTGATGTTAACCAATGTAACTAGATAATCAACACTTTGTAATTTGTATGCTTGAATGCGATATCATCACACTTTTTGTGTTTTTATTCTTATCATAAATATATACACATTTATATATTTCATAAACTTATGCAGAAGATATGTGTGGTTAATATGAGTAAATTAATAATTTAAGAGTATATTATGAATTGTTCTAAAAATTAAAAATAAAAAAATAAATATGTTGTATAACATATTTTTCTATACTTTTGGTTGCTATCATGTTTCACAACTAACTTGATTCTTTGCAAATAAGTTGTGAGGATGGACCGATGGACCACCTGAAGTACTACATACATAACCTCCAATTCTGAAAAAGCTGCAGGGTACGACACATGTTAGAATGGTTGAAGTACTACATGCATAACCTCAAATTCTGAAAAAGCTGCAGGGTACGACACATGCTAGAATTGCCCAATCGCTTATTTCTTCACAATAATAATGGCTAAAATATTTTCAACCATTTTGAGTGTTAGCTTTCGGTTAACAAACTTGACGGAAACCGATCGAATTTGCATAGACTCACAATCTCAACACCTGGGTTCAACAACGTCGGGTTTTATCAACGCTCGAGTTTTACTCACCGACGCCAGCCATTGGTTCACCTCAAATTTTATTTTATTTTTTGTTTTAGTTACAGTACAATAACGCACGTAACCAAAACCGACCAAATTCGCGTCGATTTACCGCCTCAACGCTTGAGGTCGACAATGCTTGGGTTTTTCCAACACTCGAGTTTTACCGACTTGCTCTTACGCGCTTAATTAGAAATAAATAGAATTGTGCTAAAGGCTTGAGTAGTTTAATCTCGGAATATAAAGTTAACCTCGAGTAGTTAAAAGATGTCTAATGCTATTCACGGGACAACTTTGTAGAATATTAATCAAGTTTCAAGTTTGTTCCAATTAAGTCACTCATATTTTATTTTGTCTTAATTAGGTCACTCAACTTTTAATTTTGTCTCAATGAGGTCACTCAACTTTCAATGTGTCTCAATCAGGTCACTTAACTTTCAAATTTAGCTTAATTAGGTCACTCAACTATCTTTTTTACCTTCATATTATATGTTTATAAACAACTTAAACGACATTAAAACCAACACTTTTTTTATTTTTTATTAGTCAATGTATCACTTATGATAATACAGTAGTTGTCCCTCTCGTTTTACAGCACAAATTGAAATTTAAGTGACCTAATTGAGACAAATTGAAAGTTAAGTGACCTGATTGTGACAAAACAAACTATGATTGACTTAATTGAAACAAACTTGAAAGTTTGTTACTATTCTATAGCGTTTTCCCTGATATTCACACCCGTAAAATAAAATAAAACGTGAGCTCAAAAATAAATAAAAATATCCAAAGAAAAAAGAGATATTCATTTAACCTTTTTAGTGGCATTTTGGTTATTAGAAAAACAAAGCAGGGGTAGTTAAGGCCTAAAAAATACCCAACAATTGTTAACAGTCCATCTTCTTCTTCATTTTAGCAAGCAGCACCCATCCCATACCATACCATACCATACCATTTCCTCTATTCTCTTAAAACTAATATAGCAGCATATACACACACATAGATAGATACATCGATACACAGATATGTGGCGGTGCGTTTCACGTGGTCTTCGCATTCCTTCCCGGAGATCCACCTCCGGCGCCTCTAGATTCTTCTCTTCTGAATCGGTAACCTATTATTATTACTACCTGCCTCTGTTTTCACTTATTGCTTTGAATCAATCGAAAGCTAGGGTTTGTTACGGTACTCACACGGATCTACGATATACGCACCTATTTATTAATATTTAGATCATGCAATTAGGTTTTTCTATTGATTTGATTACTGTAGCGTATTTTAGAATTGATTATATGCAAATTGTTCAGTGTAGATCGCTGATTGATTGATTGTTGAATTTATTATATAATATTGTTACAGTGCTAGGTTTTTGAGGTTTAGACGTGTGTGTTTTGATTGTGTGTTTTGGATGTGTGTAAACAGAAGGTTGGAGGATCAGCGTATACGATAGTTGATCATACGTATGATGCGGTTGTGGTTGGAGCTGGAGGTGCTGGTCTCCGAGCGGCGATAGGGCTATCGGAGCATGGATTTAACACTGCTTGTATAACCAAGCTGTTTCCGACACGGTCTCACACTGTTGCCGCGCAGGTTTGTTGTATTTTTTGTTCTCTGATAATCGTTTGCAAATTTATTGAATGAAGCTGAGATCTAGATTGTAGGCTTCATGTGATCCTACAAACCTCCTTTTACAATTGATTTTGGATAGCCTTTGAATAGAAGCAAAAGAGTTGGGCAAATAATGAAAAAAGGGAAAATTGATCACATGACTCTTGTTTCAACACTTCATTTCATGTTACAGTTTGAATATCTGGTGTCATGTGGACCAAATAAGTAGTTTAAGCATAGTTTTATATCTCAGTTCTCACTTCTGCAGTTTTTATTTGGAATATTAAATCACAAACACGACACTTCTTTAAAAAGTGGCGTAAGCAATTCTATTTGCTTTTTGAACATGAAAGTAGAGTGAGACGATCATGGATGTGTTGTAAATAAAAAATATTTTATTGTTCTGAGTGATCTAGTGATAAAATCAAAGACTACTTTTTCATCAAGACGTTGGACAAACTTATGATGGAGGCCGAGTGTTTCTCACAATTTTTGGAATGAGTGCTTATACAGTTTTGGGTGATAATAGATAACCAGTTTTCAACTTTTCATAATGGTATATATTGGGATCACACTCTACAAAGCATGATTAACATATAATAGATTTTGCACTAAGCCCCTTTGTCTATTGAGCAAAAAGTAATAGTCTGTTACAATGTGATGCTGTAGATTTGTAGTAAGAGTACAAAAAGTTTAAATTGTTGGGCAAACAAGCTATTTTATTTACATTGAATTGGCTGCATTTCTTATCTCAAATGAGTTAATACTATTCTATTCTGTTATAAAATGCCCAATTGAGTTGCATTTTGTAAATGCATGCAGGGTGGTATAAATGCAGCATTAGGAAACATGACCGAGGATGACTGGAGGTGGCACATGTATGACACAGTTAAGGGAAGCGATTGGCTAGGTACTTTTTCTTTACAAGCGATTGACTCGTATGGACTATATCACAAAAATGAACCACAGTTCACCTGTGTTAGTGTTCATAAATTATTTCAGATTCAAACAACTCGTTTTCTTGCTCGTTCTCTTGAAACTCATGTTTTATCTTATAGAAAATATTGTTGCAAGAGATTTTTTTTAAAATTTTTTATGATGACAAAGCCTTTTCATTTCTATAGGTGATCAAGATGCTATCCAGTATATGTGTAGAGAAGCACCAAAAGCAGTTATTGAGCTTGAAAATTACGGTTTACCATTTTCTCGAACTGAGGA
This sequence comes from Bidens hawaiensis, assembly GCF_021521415.1. Classification (NCBI taxonomy): domain Eukaryota; kingdom Viridiplantae; phylum Streptophyta; class Magnoliopsida; order Asterales; family Asteraceae; genus Bidens; species Bidens hawaiensis. Next base: position 108,908 of record NW_027494520.1, on the reverse strand, counting down.
GGGAAAGATATACCAACGTGCATTCGGTGGTCAGAGTCTCGACTTTGGGAAAGGTTGAAATGATGGCTTACAGATAATTATACGGGTTATAATATTATAGAAAAACTATGCACCTGTAACTGTCTCTCTGTTAATTTACAGGTGGACAAGCATATCGGTGTGCTTGTGCTGCTGATCGAACTGGGCATGCATTATTGCATACATTGTATGGTCAGGCCATGAAACACAATACACAGTTCTTTGTTGAATATTTTGCTTTGGATCTAATCATGGGTAGTGATGGTATGCCAAACTTTCCTTTATATTTTGTGCTCTGTTAATTATGTTTCAGAAAACAATTTAATGATATGAGTTGCTTTTATCAGGTAGCTGCCAAGGTGTTATTGCTCTGAACATGGAGGATGGAACATTACATCGCTTCCGTGCTTCATCAACAATATTGGCAACTGGGGTGAGACTTTGTTAATTGAGCTTAACTTCGTTTCTATATAGGCTATCTTACTATTATCTTATCAAACTTTTTATTTGTTCTTAGGGTTATGGTAGAGCATATTTCTCAGCAACTTCTGCTCATACTTGCACTGGAGATGGAAATGCTATGGTTGCACGTGCAGGCCTTCCTCTTGAGGTATACTGGAGTTTGTTTTGTTTCAATTTCCATATATTTCTGTTGACATTTGGATGCAATTATTGTTTCAGGATCTTGAGTTTGTACAATTTCACCCAACTGGTATATATGGTGCTGGGTGCCTCATCACTGAAGGTTGGTGTAACTTTTGTCATTGTTAATTAAAGATAAATTGAAGCATATTATAACCTAGTGTATCTTATTCTTTATGTAGGGTCACGTGGTGAAGGTGGTATTTTAAGGAACAGTGAAGGTGAAAGATTTATGGAACGTTATGCACCTACAGCAAAGGATCTTGCATCAAGAGATGTTGTTTCAAGATCTATGACCATGGAAATCCGTGAAGGTCGTGGTGTAGGTATGTTTAATAACCAATTTCATCTTAACTGCCAAAAGTAGTTATTGCATCAGTTATTTGTTAAGCTGTTAACCTTTTTTATTTCAATAGGACCACTGAAGGACCACATTTATCTTCACTTGAATCACCTACCACCAGAGGTTCTCAAGGAGAGACTTCCTGGTATCTCTGAAACCGCTGCCATCTTTGCTGGTGTTGATGTTACAAAGCAACCAATTCCAGTTTTACCCACTGTTCATTACAATATGGGTGGAATCCCAACTAATTACCACGGGGAGGTATATATTATCATGTACCATTCTCTTTTGAGTTGTTGATGCAACTGCATTATTGAAACTAATTATTTGATTATTGTGTGTTGAAGGTTGTTACCATTAAAGGCGATGATCCTGATGCGATTGTACCTGGGCTTATGGCTGCTGGAGAGGCAGCTTGTGCCTCTGTTCATGGCGCCAATCGTCTCGGTGCTAATTCCCTTCTTGACATTGTTGTTTTTGGTCGTGCATGTGCAAACAGAGTTGCAGAGATTCATAGACCAGGTGGTTTTTCTTGCAATTTTTAAGCATATATTATATAAAATTCGTCCATACGGCTTAATATTACTGATGTACAGGGGAAAAACAAAAACCATTGCCTAATGATGCTGGAGAGAAGACTATTTCATGGTTAGACAAAATTAGGAACTCAAATGGTTCACTTCCTACCTCCAAGATTAGGTTAAATATGCAGCGAATTATGCAAAGCAATGCTGCTGTTTTTCGCACACAAGAGACACTAGAAGAAGGTATACCAAAAATCAAAATTACTTTTGTGAGCCCACGTAAATGGACTGGGTTTTGTGAAACAGTACATGTGCACCGCAGACCATCTACATTAACATCAAAGTGGTGTCTTGGTGTAAAAATCGTCTCCCACCAAGACAAACCCAATTTTGTATGATAAAACATTCATCTTTGCTACCAAATTTGGTGCGACATTATTCATCATATGGCTTAATATTAACTTATTGTGTTTTAAGTTAATTACATAACTGGTAAATATTCAACATAAAAGTTTATTTTAAGTTAATCCCTATTGAAATCTCGCATAGACCTTTAAAATGAGTCCAGTATTGAATAAATTATTTAGTTTATTTTATTTTTTGTTACTCGTTTATATTTTTTGTAAATATAAATTTAAAGGTACATAAATGTGAAAGCACACTTTGGGTTTTTCATAGCATTCTTTATTTGATGAAGATAAAGAGCAAACCATTCTGGATATAACCTAATTCTCTCTTATCCATATTTGCTCACTTTTCTGAGTGTTGCAGGTTGCAATCTGATTGATAAAGCATGGGAGAGTTACCATGATGTTAAATTAAAAGACCGAAGCTTAATATGGTAAATCTTAACATTAGTTTATTATTATCATTATTGAAGTACCTTTTTCAGCGACTTATGTAGCTGAAAATGTATTTTAGGAACTCGGATTTGCTGGAGACCATAGAGTTGGAAAACCTTTTGATTAATGCGTGTATCACCATGCATTCAGCTGAAGCTAGGAAAGAGAGTAGAGGAGCTCATGCCCGTGAAGATTTTACGGTTAGTTTAAATTCAGTATCTTCTTTTTAAGTTGGTTGATCTCTTCATAATTTTTTCCTGTTTATCTCATAAACTATAAAATTATATGCTTTTGCAGAAAAGAGATGACCAGAATTGGATGAAACACACACTAGGGTAACTCTCTCTCTCTCTACACACACACACATACACACGTATATACAGTATAAAAGGTTGATATGGGTTATATTTGATCTCAAACGGGTCAAGTTAGAAACTTAGTGATATACATCATTTTATTTAAGAAACCTAGATTCTTATTTTAACAATCTAATTTAATATTTAATACTTAAATTAAAATTTTAAAATGGGCAAACGTAAACCGAGCTGTTTTGTCGTTACTTAACCCTCAAGCTTCATATTTTGTTACCACAACTATACAAACAGGCGTACTCTTTTGCTTGTATTGTTATCGACTTATTGCAGTTTGAGGTGTTTATTATTAAAAACTGCAAGAATCTAATTGTGTTTATATCTTGTACATTGCAGATACTGGGAAAATGAAAAGGTCAGACTGGATTACAGGCCGGTTCACATGAATACTCTTGATGACGAGGTCGAGACTTTCCCGCCAAAAGCTCGTGTGTATTAGCATCATCACTCAATTGCAATAATCGGATGTCTTTCTTAAACAAGTTACCAGTTGTATTGAACTGCAAAGTTTTGTTAATAAGTTATTGCATCCATTATTTGATGCACAATCCTAAAACCTGCACATAAGTTGTCTTTGCCATTGTAGCTTTTGTTTGTAACTTTATTTTTAGACTTAGAGAGAATGCTTTGTATGTTGAATAATTTTTAAAGCTTATGGCTTTGGCTTGCCATGGATTCCCCAACTTTATCCCAGTTTGTTTAAGAAGTACGTACTTACGAAGTTTTTAAAATAAACACAAGTTCTGTTTATGAGCCCGTAAAGCTTTTACCAAGCTCTTGTTAATGAATTTGACCTGTTTTTTAAGAGTGGAAAGTGGTCACACATTCCCTAACTCTACTTTTAAAGTACACATCTTTTTGACAACCATTGGACTTAAACGTTCACAATTTCAAAAAGAAAGCTGGTCTAAACTTGTTTGATGACTATATGGTAATTATCCGTAGAGTAATTGCCATTATAGCATGTGTGTGGCCTAACCCATAAAGGCCATGCAGACTTTGACATCATTGTGTTACAAAAATAGGAGGAAACGACTTAACATTGGTAGAATGCTATGTGGTATACCTATGAGTTTCATATACGCATAAAATAAATCGGATATATTAGACATCGTATATATTTAAAAGAAATCGGGTTGGTATGAACTATGAATATAATTAGATTTTTACATACCGTCCATACTTAAAATAAATAAAAAGAAAATCATGTCCTATATCTAATTTGGTAAACATGTATATGTTATCAGGTAATCACGTCTCGCGTAAATGGCTGTATCACCAAATTTCATACACGTGAAAAGTTTCAAAAGTGGTTTCATTCCCGATTATCCGACTCTATACCCATCCATATGTTTCGGGCTTGGGTATTTCATGTCATCCCAAGATGAAAGAGAGTAAAGAGAATGAGATAAAGAGGAGAGAGTTGAATTTATATGTTTTTAATTTCTTTTACAACGCTTGTATATTCTGCATTAATGTCTTGTACGTAAGCTAAAAAGACTAAATGTTAAGTTACTAGAAAAAAATGGAGTCACTTAGCTAGATTCAGATGATAACAAAATGCAAGTCACAATGTATCCTTGCCCAAATGAAAACCCAACTTATAGCAAACGACACGAAATAAAAACTAAACTTTTTAACTTTTGACTGATTCTTACTTGTTCGCTCGTTTTCCCCACTAACAAAATCCTAGATCCAGATCCGCCATTTATCGTACCAAAAACTTTTTATGTTTATCTAGTCTTTTATTAAATTATTCAAATTCAACAAAATATAAAATAAATTTATTTTACTTTTTTATAAATAACTACGAAATCATGCTAATTTTTGTTAATCAGTTCATTATATCCTCATTAATCATGCTATAAATTGTATGTGGCTCAATGGTAGAGCATTCACTTTATTAGTGAGAGGTAGGAGGTTCAAACCTCATTATCACTAATTTATAGGGGAGCTATGAGGGATGTCCCTGGCTTGCCAGGGTTCGAGTCCTGATCTCACCTGGTTTTACCGGCTCCTCGCTGTCGTGCCGTTTGGCGGGCGTGGGGGTCGGGTTTTATCCGGGGAATCCCTCAATAGGTGGACCGCAAGGGGTTCCGTCCGTCCGGACTCATGGCCAGCTCGGGCTACCTTTAGCCATTGGGGGCCGCGTACGGAGCATCCAGCGTTACTTAGTTGGTCGTTAAAAAAAAAGTCATTTGAAAGGGGAAGCGAACCGTGGGGTCATGGGGGCCAGTGGTTTTGGGCATTCAACATCAAGTCCATATCTTCCGGTCAACGCCGCCAACTTGATGGGAGACAAAGGGGCAAAATTGTCCAAAAATAATCAAACCTGACCCACTGGCTACTTCCCACTAAAGTTTATCTCTTCCAACCCTAAAGCGACGGCCTCCTCATCTCATGACCACCGATAGCGACGACGAGGAGATCAATCCCGTCACAATGCTGTTACTTGACGAAAAAGATAACCATAATAATAATAATAACAAACCTGAAGCAGCAGTGCCTTCAGCCGTTGAACACCAAACCTACCACCTCAACTCCACCAACTCCGCCGTCGTAATCCGCCAACTCCCTTCCCAAGGCCTCTCCTTCCAGCTCTGGCCAGCCGCCACTACCTTCATCAACCTCCTAGACTCCTACAACCCTTCCAACACCGACTCATTCTCCACCGCCATTACCTCCGTCAACAACCGTCAACCACTCCGCATTCTCGAGCTAGGTTCCGGCACCGGCGTCGTCGGAATCGCCGCCTCCGCCATTCTCGGCGCTGACGTCACCGTGACGGACCTGCCTCACGTGCTCCCGAACATCACGTTCAACGCCGGCGCGAATTCGGACGTGTTGGCGCCACGTGGCGGCGTTAAGTTGGGGGAAAGTTGAGGAGATGGAAGCGGTTGGGCGGGAGTATGATATAATTATTGGTTCGGATGTGGTGTATCATGATAATTTGTATGAGCCTTTGATTGAGACGTTGAGGTTTCTGTTGTTAGGTGATGGTGATGGTGATGGTAATAAGGTGTTTCTGATGGCGCATTTGAGAAGGTGGAAGAAAGAGTCCGGGTTTTTTAAGAAGGTAAAGAAGTATTTTCGGCTTGATTTGGTGCATGGGGATGGTCCGTCAGCTGCGTCTAGAACCGGTGTTGTCTACCGTTTTGCAAGGAAAGATGCTGTTTTCAGATAATGTTTTCTTTCTATATGCGTTTCGTACTTGTACCGTACAATTATTCAATACACAACCGGCTAAAGTTGCAATCGAGCCGTGTTTTTAGCGTTAATGTAAGGGGTGTTTTCCGTTGCATCATCACGCGTTTTAGCCAAAAAACACATGTAATGGTTAATGCCCCTTTAATTCAAGCCACATATGACGTTATTGTAGAAACGCCCATGCCTCTTCACGCTCCTATAGTGCTCAGGGGTGGTGCAGTGGCTTTATTTGCCCCTATAATGCCCCCATTACAGACTAGCTTGGTTACATATTATTTAGATGGTAGTTGGAAATATATGGGTTAAAACGATGAGTGATATATATATATATATACAAATTTACAATTTATTTAAAAATTTAAATAAATAATAAAAGAACACAAGAATGGCAGACCAGTTAAAAGTTGGAAAATATGAGTCTTATCGTCTCCTTAGAGAAGAACCTTTTTTCGAGTTTTGGGAGTTCCGAAAGCAAATAAAGTGAACAATGGTGTCTCCACCGGGGTACACTGCAAAAACACTGGTTCCTATGTTTTTGTGGCAAAGTGAACATACGCTCTTGGTTGTGATCTTCAGTTCTGCTTGTCTTTTGATATACAGTTCGTCTTTAACCTGTGCGTCATAATTCCACATGAGTTTAAATGCATTTACCCGTCGTGGTTTCAAAGAAGATAATAAATCTCCATCTAAAGTTACCATTAGCGTAGATTCTATAACCAAAACCACGCATCCCAACTTTGTAAGTTTTCCTTTTATATAATTTATAGAGAAGTTATTAATCATAATAATAGCATTTGCAAAACATACCTGAAGGCTCTCATATTGTCTCAGGCTCTTGATCACTGCAAAGTTTCGATATGATTCACTGGTTTTTCTCATGAGAGGTCCAAGAAACGGATATATCTTCTGAACAATCAAACAGGAAAAACAAAGCCTCAAAAGCCAAACACAAAACGACAATAAAACTAAGTCTAAAGTTGCAACTTCTAAAATACATTTCAAAGATAAATAAAGAGTGTGGCTACAATATTATAAATTGATGAATAGCAGAGAAAGTATAGGTGTTACTTTTAGGTTAGTCTCTATGGGCATGAGTCTCAAGGCCTTCGGCCCGTGAAACCGGTCCCACCTCTTCCTCAGTACGTCAAGAACCTCATCAAGCATGATTGTGGAATTTTCCTCATCAAAATCACTTTTCCCGCCATCACTGCTACTTGCCTTCATTCTCTTATCTTCCGCACCCTCAATTTCTACAATTTTCTTACCTAGCCCTCTTGCCTTACTTTTAATTGTTGACCAACCAACCTTCCAATCATTCATCGGTGAAGAAACTAAACTTTTGATTTTTTTCTCAATTCTTGTGTTTGTTCTTTGAGGATTCAAATAAACTTGCAGTAAAATTAGGTATATGTTACCCTCAGGTCTTCGATTAACTTCTGATTCATACAAGCGATCACAATACGATAGTGCAAGTTCAGGAAGATTAAGCTGAAATAACAAGAATCATATTAATACAAAAAACAAAAACAAATAAATATGATGTTCAAATGCTCATTTTAAGGTTTAAGCGATACCTTATGTATGTATATGGACAATGCAAGTTCGTGTTGGTTCATTCTCCCTAGTAACAGTGCTCTTTCTTCATATAAAGCATCTACCGGGATTTGCTTCAATAAAGCCTCGGGATTATATTCAGAAATATTCTGCAATGCAGCTATGAGTTTTTTCCTAGTTGGGGTATAAGTGCTTTCATCCCATTTTTTCTGAAAGATAGATTTGCACCTGCAAACACAGTATCATAAATTTTTACAAACACTATAGTTGCATAAAAGCATGGAGGGAATGTTACCATTTCATTCTGCAAATTCCATGACATTCCATTCTCGTTTATTGAGAGTATGTGTTCCAAATATGTGGTCTGCATGCTCGGGGCATGCTGTTTTAAGTAAGAATTAACGAGATCTGCAGGAATATTTCCTGATAAAAAGAGATCAATAGTTTGAGTTGGACAGTTTTTTAAGCATTGAGAATTCCAGCACAAGCATAGGGTCAATCCCACAGAGAGGCTGCACATGACAAAACATCTCAGATATATTCTAATGAGCACCATACAAATTCAAAGCTTATTACTTGAGAAATTACATAAATTTATCATGGTAAACACTAAACAATTACAGAAATTACAACATAATCAAGAGCATTGAACATCTAGTCAAATGCCATTTTATGGATCATCAAAGAGATTGGAAGGAGTCAAAACTCAAAAGTTGCCTAAAGAGTAGTCAAATGCTTATCTCCCAAATCTTTTTATTAAAGAAAGGTTTAATTTTGATTTTAATTTTTGTTAGGCCTGTGAATGCACGGAGCGCTCAGTAAACTGTTCGTGAACTGTTTGCTAAGAAGTTCTTATATGTCTGTTCGTTCGCTATTCATTTGGTTATGTTCATTTATGTTCGTTAGTTTATGATTGTTTAAGTTCATTTGTTGACGCTGGTTCATTTTGTTAGTTATGACTGTTTAAGTTCGTTAATATATTTATTCAAATTTTTTAGGTTCATTGCAATTTAGCCTAATTTTATTTTACTTTTTAGGCCCAACATATTGATGTTCGCGTTTACATTTAATTGATTTTTGCTCAGTCATATTCGTTCATCTATGTTCAGTTATGTCCGTTCGTTTATGTTCATGAGCTGTTCATTTATACTCTTAACGAACAAACATGAGCACGAACACATTCATTTTCTTAAAAACGAAAAACACGAGAAAACCCCGTTTGTGGTTGTTCGTTTCGTTTACAGGCCTAGTTATCGTAGTACATTTTGATATTAACCCCTGTCTAGCGTGTTACCCAACCTGCCCATTTTGCCACTACTGATTCAAACAAAAAGGAGGAAAAATAATGTGATATCTAAAGAAGAACTTACTTTGAACTATTCTATTATCATCTCAGGTTTGAACTTTTTGGGGTGCGTGGTTTTAGGTTCATCTGACGTGGCATCATCCACCAACTGATGAAGAAGCTTGAGAGCTTCACGATGCATTGAGTTATATTTGTAAAGCTCTAACAAACAAGTATCATGATTTCCTTTCTGCAAGATCTCCTCGCATATATTCAAATCACAATAATTAAAACCTCTCAGTAAATCTATGGCTGCAGCACTCTGTCCAGTCAGCAGTATAGCCTGCAAAAGTGCAGTGTCCAATATTGCCGCCATCTCTCTCGCACCTGAATCAGTAGGGACATTAACTCGTCCCTAAACAGCCAAAAGAAACTACAGTTACAACTACTACAACATAAAACCATATATAGGATTCTCTTAAAAGCTGTCAAAGGCTTGATAAAAAATTTATAACATATGTTCAAAAATATATGCAGAAAAGACCACACCATTTTCGCTTTATATATAGGAATGTGCTTTCATGGTAAATTTTGTTTCCCAGCTCTACACATTGTTATATTAATTAAAACTGAATTTGATTAATTTACAAATATGTAATTTCCTGAACGATGAGTAAGATATATCAAACCCACTATGCTCTTAAAGCTCAGTTACAATTAATTATATAACTGACAAAATCTAAGGAAAGAGAAAAGGAAAAAAAAAGAGTGGGGGGTGGGGGCGAGGCGTCACGACAAATCCTGATTATTTTTCACCTTTTTCATTTAAATATTAGTTATTAAAGAATATTTGGTTAAGTTATTATAAATCTGTTTAAAACAAAAACAAGATATGCTAGATTTTACTGTTTTAGGAATAAGCTTTTTATAAATTTGATTTTATGTAAAAAAAATTCAAAATCACCTTAAAACTAGTTTTGTAAGGCATAAAGATGTATACGTACGTCTACATTGACATTACATGTGAAAATAGTTCAACACATAAAAAGATTAAATAGTATATAAAATTATAAAACTGCATGTCTGCATCTATATAACTATATTACTTAAAAGAACACAGCATTCTTCTCGACAATTATTAAGACCATATGCAACGTTCAATCTTTACTATATGCATCTGTGTCAGTGTGCATGTAAGGAAACATATACGGGGAAGTTCTTGTTACCTTGGTTGATTTCTTCTTTCGATTGCTTTCATTATTGACAAAGGTTTGTCCAACAATCCAAAACAACCTCCTCCGTGCTCTCAGCAGCCGCCTTTCCAACAATGTTAGGTCTGTTTTTAAGCAAGAACTTAATAAGAGCAATTAAATTACTGTTGTTCAATTTCTTGGGTTCAAGAACAGGACTGTCATCAGATTCCAGTAGCCCGGTTGGAGAAGAGTTCATGTCCTCAGATTCCACTAAATTGCACTTTTTTTCTGATTCAGAAGGCAACTTGGGAAGAACAACAGATGGATATAAAGAGAGCACATGGGTTATTTCTACTTGAGATGCCGAAAAATGCTCCATTGCCTCCTCATATCTTTCAGTTTCAAACAGATTGTGTGCATATCTGTACAATTGGATAACAACAATAAGCATAAAAAATTTCCCCATGCCTTCTCGAAAATTTATAAAATAATAATTACAATCAAGGAATAAAAGGATGTAACTTTTAGCTGCAGATCATAAAAATGTTTCTAAAAGTGTCCAGTTATACTTACCTAATATGAATTGCCTGCTCTTTTGAGGCTCTTAGACTTGAATCTTCTGGTGGAAGCAACCTACACAATACCAATGCTTCCTCAAAGTTTCCAGAAGCTGTCAGTTGTATGATCTGCATTGAATATACAGTATTTCGATTTTACGATTCATGCCCTGGTGACAGACTGACAGTTTTATAACTTCATTTAGATTGATCCGAAACAAACCTGTGCACCAAGAGCTACAGGAAACAATCCAAAAAGAGCTTGATCCAAGGAAACAATCACGCCATTATTTCCTTGTTGAATACCACGTACGTTGCGTATAACTATAGTTTGCATCAGTGGGTAAGGGGCCTGCAGAGACCGGATCTGCAAGACTCCAGTGGAGTACAAAGTATAAATTCTAATAATTACAAGTGCCTAATGCAAACTAAAAAAATTCCACACCACATACATGCAGTTAATTGCATTATGTAGCATGGAGATTTTTGGTCTTCTCACGAAGAACGAGTTTTCTCATGATCATGTCCCTAAATAAGAAATTGCAAAGATACCTCAATGCATTTTGGTAAAAGGGCGATAGCATAAGGTTTCTGGATGACAACTGCTGAAGGCGCATCAGACCAACAAATTCTGCCTTCGGGAATCAGTTTGCCACTTTGATCCACAATCACACTTATATTATCCTGACAAAAAATGATATGAATACAACTTGGGTACACTAATAATAATCTTTCAGGTATTAAAGATAATCCAACAAAGTAATCAACACAATTGAGAGTGTGTAATACCTTCCCTAAAAGTATTTCTCCAGGTGAAAGGGGCACCACTAATGGTGGAGCAGTTCTACCAGGTGGGAACACCTCTGCCATTACACCATTTGTGGTATTCAATATTATGTATCCTCTTCTAATTCCCATACATATATTCTCACCACACCAACACATTGATTTCACTATATCTGGAACACCATATTCTTTAACCTCCACAAATCCCCTACCTCCTACATAACAACACACATATTAGGTCTAAAACAAGCCAATTTCAACTATTTGATCTTCTAGACTGTAACAAGATAGTATACATCTAGCAATTACAAGTTCACATATCTACTTGTTCTCAACTGGATAACAAATTGTTGGGTTCACAGGCCTTTGGGCCAGTTTCTACCGAGACACAGAAAGGAGAAGTGGCATGGGGCTACCGGCAACTGGCCCTAATCTTTTAATCTCTATATAAAAAAGAAGGAAAATTGGATTTTAATAATCCTAAGTCCTAACCATAACATATTGGCCATTAATAATTCATACCTACACTTTGACCGATGATAATCTTAACTTTCACTTTCGTTACCAGCATCAATCCCAGTAGCACAACTATAATAGATTTATGCTTGATTTTCACTCGATTTCTGTCACAATAAAGAATATGGACGAAATGGAAAACATACTAGCGAAATCGAGTACATATCACATGTAAATTGAGTGTAAAATGTATGATGATTATACTACCGGGATTACGCTTGGCAACAAAAGTAAAAGCTAAGATCAGCATTGGTCAAAATATAAGCATGACTTATTATCGGCCAAACCACGCTAAATCCTTGTATTCGTTTATTCGCTTTCGTGCTTAATATTCAATGAGAATTTACCATTATGTCTGAAAATGCAGACTCTCTTTTGCCTGGCAAAACACAGGAACCCTCTCCGATCATCCCACGCGTACAAATTCGCTCCCTTAGCCTTCGAAATAACCGCCAACGTCTCCAAATTCGGCAGCCTATGAAACACAATGTACTCCGATAACGAAAGCAGAAGGCCTAAGGAGGCCAAGACCTCCATTGCCAGCACCTGCTTCTTGGAGAATCCATTGACGGTCCGTTCGAGGACGTAGAGCTCCTTCTTGAGGTCTAGGGTTTGAGAATGAGAAAAGAGATCGGCGGATGGAGGACGGGTGGCGGATTGAGGACCGTAGATGCGTAAGGATCCGTCGGCGCAGGCGAGGAGTATGTTGGAGGCGTGGTATTGGATGGCGTTGATCTTCTTAGGGCAATCGTTGAGGAGTTGGATTGAATCGTACGCAGTGTGCACCATTGTTGTTGGATCATGATGATGGTGGGTTAGCAAGGAAATGAGGCTCTTGTTTTGGCTTTCATAACTGACTCGTCCGATTATGGCTGACGGTTGGTCTCGTGCATCTTTAGAAAGCGTTTACGTACCGTCACTTCTCATGCTATTCGCCAATGCAGCTCGTATAGGGCTAACTCGTGTCATTTTGTGTTTTTGTCAGAAGTGAAGTTTTTTTTTTGTTTTTGTGCTTCGTATAGCTTTATACTGGTTGTATAGATCTATACGGGTCGTGTGTGTGTATAAATACTAGTTTTAAAGCCCGTGTTACACACAGGATAATTCAAATTATAAAATTATAAGTAAAACAAATAATTACATGGCGTATATGAAAAAAAATGTATTACATCTATGCTTGTATCTATACAATGTATACATAAATTGATATTATTTATATCACAAAACGGTTTTTTTTAAATGAACTTAATAAAAAAAATCTGTGCAAAATCGTATCCGAAAATGCTTCTTTCTATTGAAAAATTCATTCTCGGTGTCATGTATGTATAATTGAAAGAATTTTTGTTATGAACCAATTTCAAAAATAAGACTTCCGATAGTAGTTCTAACCACTCAGCTTAAATACAAAAGAGGCGTTACCTTTATTGATATATTTATCAATTTACCACCCATCAAAAGAAAGTAGGATATTAAATTGTAACAATGGATGTTCTTCAAAAACTATGTTTTTCTGAGCTACACCATAAAAAAGATTTTGATAAGTTTCAAAGGGCTTCTAGACTTTGTCATAATGACAACATAAAAAATAACATGTTAACCCATTCAATTTTGTGAATCTTTTGTTTCATTTGAGCATAGTTTTGCATAACATGCTTCCCATACAACGTTCTGTTCACCATTGAAGGAAAAATTAATGTTGGCATAAATATTTGAAATTTGATAAAAATTAGAAGCATTGATAGACATGGGGGTGGCATGTCGAAAGTGTTCGCAATCTTTTCTTAAGTTTTAATAGTTGAGGGAAAAATAGTCAATTTGCCAAATCTCAAACCTTTTGATTATTTCAAAAAATGCCCTTAAAAATAATCTTGAAACCCGAATCATGTTTAAAATTCCAACTTTCATACTTTTGACATTTTAAAGTCAACACTTTGAATCCATAACAAATTTGACGATAAATCTATTTTGCATTCTAAAACTTTTAAAAATACCCAAAAATTTCATTTTTGACCCGTAACTAAATTTGACCTAAACGTAGTTAACTTGTACCAAATAATCTATTTACCAACTTTTGACTCATAAAATCAAATTTAACTTCCACAAAAAACCCAAAACAATTTTCATTCGAGAAGCATGATTTGTTGATTTTTGGAATTCATCAAGTATTTTGAAATATATAGTAAAATAATATGTTAATATTTATATTTATAAAAATATATAGATATTATATAAATATAATATAAAAGGAAAGCGAATAATTATTGATTTATTACATATATTAGGGTATATTAGTTTTGGAGGGAAAAAAATTGTGAGAATTAACCAAAACATGACAAGTGTCTTCATTTATTTTATTAGAATATGTGTGTGTGTGTGTGTGTATATATTATAACTAATTAAAGGTATATAAGTTTTTATTAATCTCAGCTGTCGTCTTTTGGTTGCTACCGTTCCCAGCTAAAGTATTGGCTGCTGATGGTTCCAACTTTTAACGTATTTGTTCCTAACGGTCTGCGAGTTACGGAATTTTAACGTTGTTAGTTTCAGGTCGCCGGAAAAACGTTTTTTGCCAGAAAACTCAATTTTTTTCCGGAAAACTCAACATTTTCGTCACGAACATCTTGGTAACTTTGTATCGGACCTTTAGAAACATTTTTCTAGTAAAAACCCTAAAACCATCGTTGGAATCAGTTGATGGTGCTCAAGTGGTGGTAGTTGGTTGGTGGTGAGTCAATTGGTGGTGGTGCCGGTGTTCGGGTGGTGTTTTCCGGCAACAAATTTGACTTTTCCGGCGACCTGAAACTAACGGCATTAGGATTCTGTTAGTCGCAGACCATTAGAAACAAATATGTTAAAAGTTGGGACCGTCAGTAGCCAATTAATTAGTTGGGACCAGCAGTGACCAAAATGCAATGGTTGAAATTAATAAAAACCAATATACCTTAATTAAAATTTTTATACAACCGTATAGACCGTATGCAAGTCGTCCCTAGCCCTTCATCAGGAGTAGCCTCCGCTACCCCTCAACTTTTCGTCAATAGTATAAAAAGTATTTTTTGGGCAGGTTTTTATATTTCGTCACCCCTGAAAAAATATAATGTTACCCCTATTTGTTTAAAGCTCAACCAATTTAAAAGTTCAACTAAAGAAAAGCTCAACCAAAATTTAAAGCCCAAACCGTTGAAAGATGTTTTTCTAAAATGAATCTATCAAGACGGATTTGTGCAACTGAATGGGTGATGAGTATTTGAACAATGCTTTAATTTATGCGGTCGAAAGAGAAACGCTTGATAAAGTAAAAGAAAAGGATGTAATATCTCGATTTCAAGCTTTCAAAAACCAAATAGGAGAAATTTGCTCCCTATGTGTTTAAATGTATTTATTATCGTGTTTCCCTATATATCAAGGGCGGCTATGAGGCAGGGCAAGATGGTCGGTCGATCCCGGCCCGACATCCCGACAGACCTAAATTTTTATATTTTTAATTATATATATATATATATATATATATATATATATATATATATATATATATATATTAAAAAATATGTATTTTAATGTTTAAACCCAATTACACAACTAATTTAAGGGCCAATTTTTTTCGCCTTCGGCCTAAAAAGTTTTCGCGATTCTCAGAGACGGCCCTGGTTTACTCTGTGTGAAATACAGTAAAAAAATTTTTTTTTAAACGTTACCCCTGAAATTAATGTCTAGATCCGCCATTGCAAGTCGTACAGGTTTATGCTGTATTAGACTCTATATGAGCTGTTGAAGACCTATACTGCTCGTATGTTGAATTTGTGTCCTCTATGTACGTTTGTCAGTTATGTGTGGCCTATACGACTCATACAAGCCTATACGAGCCGTATAGGCCTGTACAATCACCATGTGTGTGGTATATGAATAATCAATTTAAAAGTAAAAATTGTTATGAAGACTATCCTAGACTTTGTCAATATTACAAGTTTTATGGAGTCGTGTTATATCAGTATATATAATGTAATGTATGCATAAATATCTAGTTGAGATTTGAGTAGAAAACGCAAAGAAGAGAAAGATTTTTGTTTGATGAAAAGAGAAGAATTTATGAATTTGGAGTGTTAAATATGAATTTCGATCGTTAGTCAGAAAAGAAGATGACCCAACTAACGTGATGATAGTTGTGTTCGTCACCTACACAGCCTAACACTACTTGACATACCAAATATCAATTAGGGACCATGAGCCAACTGTGGTCAGAAGTTTAACTCCCGAACTCATATTCAAGTTTCCCTCTGTTGTATTTCTAATTCTAAACAAAAGACCAAATATAAGAAAAGAAACTAAATAAAATTTAAATATTAAACATCCAAACATAAACCATTTCAAAAGGAACATTAATTATAAAAACAATAATAGTCAAACACAAACATGTTAGAAAGGGGCTTTGTCACAAGAGAAGGAGAAAAAAATCCAAGTATTATCAACGTTTGACGGACCATACTTCCATAGTGATGATGGCCTGATGGGAGCCAAGATATGGCTCAAATCTAGTCGAACCCATTATGCCTAGTCGGGTCCAACTTCACTCATTTTAACTTACACAAGAAATGTTCGAGCCTTGGTCTTTAGGAAAGACATTCAGACAAGCTGCACTAACTTGAGCGACCCATATAACGGTTGTCTTGTGAGAAACGTCTATCTAGAGCTCACTAAAAGAGCCATAGACACGTCAACTCATGGTACGCAAACCAAATCAACAAGGTTGGCCACCTGTTAGTTCTCAAAACAACAGTTAAGCTGCGCATCGTTTTACTATCTTTGGCCAGAATTTTTACATCATTAAAGACATAATAATTGTGCTGTATTGTAAACCAAACTTGATGTTTTAGTGTAAATAAAAGTATGTCTACTATTACTCTTAATTTAATATAACCCTCAAAAATTGGTATACTATAATATAACATCTACTCAACAAAAGTTATATTAGACGATGTTTTAAAAACCGGTTTTTTACTCATACCGGATTGAGTTAAAAAATGGTACAACCGGTTGAACCAGATTATACTGGGAGGTTCAACTGATTGAATAGTTTATCTTATAATTACCTAAAATGCAACTTGAACTTCAAAAATAACCCAAAAATAAATGATTCATGATAAAAAGTAATCCAAAAGTTAATCCATATTAAAAAATAATAATACAAAAGCACTCACTTTTAAAAATATAGTCATAAAGTTTATACGTTTCAATGTTAATTGTTGGGTTAAAAGTAACCTTGAAAAAATATGGGCCGAAAATATCAAAAATTTCTTGGACTTAAAACCGGTATTTTAGAAAAAACCGCCGGTTCGATGTTCTAGCAAACCGGCCAAAAATACCGGGCTTAAAATATCGGCTTGCTATGCGAAATCCGGTTTAACCGGTTCAACCGGCCGGTTTGAACCGGTTTTTAAAACACTATCAGATATACCTATTTAAAAGATATTGACATTAATACCTTCATCATAAGACTCGCAAATATGACCTCGAATGTGACTCTAGTAACCAAAAATTCAAATAATACATGGCTACACGCATTGCCTATCAAGTTGAGCCCATGCAATACTATTTCAGATTGCATCACACAATCTAGATATAAAAGTTGTACAAAATCGTGAATTCTTGCAATTAATCAAGAACATAAATACGCGAAGCAATATCTTGAACCAACCAATCAAATCCCTCCAGCAACCCCTCTCCAGTGTAGGCACTGCAGCCTACAATCCTCCAATGTCGAGTTTTATCCATGGCATCCAAATTTAATACCTTAAAATAATCAAGATCAAGTAAACTACATTAGGAGCTAAACGATTTTACAAGACACTGCACAGTATCTACAGTTTCAGCAGTAACCCAAATCTTCACCTTACAATTGGGTCGATTTGGGTTGTGTTGCGTCTTAGGCTAGTCAAATCTAAAATTTTAGCTAAAAAGGAACCATTAAAAGTTGCCTTTAATGCATATGACGTCCGAAATAGTCTAACTTGATATTTTTTTATAATCATAATTAACGCAATAACTATAAGAAAAATAGTAATAAAAAAGTGGTTGTGGGTCAACCCAGTGTTAAAAATCACTTGCTTGAACCCAGACACGGTTTGGTCCATTACCCAACACGCTTGACCCATCCATATTGTCACCTCAAGTTTTGTCCATTTCCCCTTACAGGGGTCCATGAAAATCGGAAAATGTGCCTTTTGAGTAACAGTAGACTTACTTTAGCTATTTCATCTGGTGAAAGAGCACCTTGTATATCCTGCTTATTAGCAAAAACAAGTAGTGAAGCTCCCGACAGCCTCTGCATTAACATCAAAGATAAAATAAAAAAAGAATAAGTCTGAAAGATGCATTAACAGCATTCCCAACTATATTGTTAGACATGATATTTAGCTTTTGCTCAATGATATAAAGCTAAAGACAGACTTTGCGATAGACAAGTTCAAGGGCTGCAAGATCATAATATTCCTTCCTTCAGAAAGTAAAAGATTGGTTTGACTTTGACTCAAACGCGATAGGCAGCAAGCCCAGATATTAAGATTTGGGTCATTATGGGTCTTTACTGAGATGCGTTGGGTAAGTTTGGACAACAAACAACTTTTTACTCATTTATTGGTAAGCCTCGGCTGAACAAAATCGAGTTACTAATTTTGACAGGTCAGAATGGGCCCCAAAGTGATTGCTCCCATAATAGATCTGAAATTAATTTATACAATTATAGCTACTATTATATTATGGGGTTGGTTTCATTAGTCTAACATATCATTTCACGTTTATGGAGGATGATAAACATGTTTGATTAGTACTGAAAATAATGTTATTAACAATATACCTAAAGTTCCTAATATTTTTGTGTGTATTTCCATCATAGAATGTGACTGATCGGGATTAACAGTAGTTTCAAAGATTGCTGATTATATTATTTGGCAGTCAAGCAACTTGTACATCTTGTGCTTGCTTTGATGTTTCAAAGATCATCAAGAACAACGCATACACAACAAAGTGACAGATGCCAATCCAACTTCGTGATTATGAATGCAAAAACAACCATTTAGTCCATTTTACCAGCACAGTCATCTTTCTACAGTGATGTACACCTTATAAAAAATGGCATCAGACCAGCTTAAATTTAAGACATACGTAAAGGCTTGTAATTTATATACAAAGTTGAAGTTACCTCTTCCTTTAACAGATTATCAAGCTCAAATTTACAGTCATCGAGCCGTCTAAGATCCGAACTGTCAACAACCCATACCAACCCATCGGTCTGCTCAAAGTAGTTTCTCCAGTACGATCGAATCGTCTTTTGCCCCCCTACATCCCATATGTTCAGTGTATACCTACATTTCATCATCTTTCACTTAACACTAACAACACACACACATAACATCATCAAATCACAAAATCAAATAAACCGAGCATATACGTACTTATCGTAAGTCATGGTTTTGATATTAAAACCAAGCGTAGGGCTAATAACACTAGTGTCTTCACCATTGATTTTCAGTACTATTGTTGTTTTCCCTGAATTATCCAGTCCCCTGTTGATTCAACAATTCATACACACACACACACACACATATGATATAATATAATTGGGGAAAATGAAAACATACACCATGAGAATGCGCATTTCCTTTTCTTTTCGCTTGATCTTCCGAATGATGCTGAGGAGACCCATTGTCAGTGGAAAACCCTAATGGGTATGGATTCAAGAAATGGGTTTTTGGATCTGATTACAATACTTTCAAATCGATGGTGTAAAGGGTTTGATTATTATAGGTTTGTAAGAAATGGGAAAATGACGATAGAAGTTGGGGTGCAAATAAGCAGAACTACTCTTACTCGAGATCGACTCGTGAAAAAGCTCGATTGAGTCGAGCTTAATTGAGCCTGAGCCCGAGCTTCACTTATCAAGTTCGAGCCGGCTCGCTAGCCTAAACGAGTCTGCCATTTATATAATTTTTTAATATATATTTAATAATTATTAATTAATATATACAATGTTATGAAAAAAATAACTAAATAATATATATTATTTTATACATAAAATTATAATTGAAATATATATATATATGTGTGTGTGAGATTATAAATATAAAAAAGTTAATTAATAAATAAAAAACGAGCCGAGCCCGAGCCGAGCTCGAGCTTGAGAATCTACTCACGAGTCGAGCTCAAGCTTTGAAAATATAGCTCTAAACAAGCTGAGCTCAAGCTCAAGTTCCATATAAGTTAAACGAATAGAGCTCGAGCTTAGTCGAGCTCGGGCTCGGGCTCGGGCTCGGCTCGGCTCGTTTGCACCCCTAGATAGAAGCGAAGAAATGTGAAATGATCTGATTTTATTTCTTATTATTTTGAATCTTTCTTTAACTAATATATGGTTATAATTTATAAATTATGACTTTAGATTCAAGTGATAATATTCACGAAAAGGAAAATTGCAACTTACCTAAATGTTACGTATGATTGTTGTTTGTTTTACACTTGACGTGTGGGTTTATTGGCTAGTCATATCTCATAAGAGGCAGCCTCAGCAAATAGAGACGTGCACATGCATATATGTGTTTACACATTGAACACACCAGAGCTATGGTTACCCTCCTGATAAGTTCATGACACGACGATGGGTGGGCTCTTACGCAACCAAGGGCGCCACAATGGGCTTCGAAAGATGTCTATGTGACATTACACTATAACTATAATATTTACTACTTGATTAATTCTAAGATCTACAGCATACAAACATTCATCTAACGCTTAAATTAACGACTAAATATAAGAGTCTCTCTTTCTCTTAATGTTTAATAATTAACAAACTACAAAAACAAAAGGTTACTATTTTGAAAGTTGTGATATCAAACTCTCAATGTGTCAGATTTGTATAAAATATAAACATTTCATCTACAAGATGAATAAATTTAAAACCTTCCACAGCAATAATACATGTTCTTTTCGTTACTCATATACTCGTCTTCACAGCAAGTTTGTTTTCAATGTCAGATTGTTACACAGCAAAATAATTAAAAAAAAATGCTAAGTCACTTGGATAAAAAAAGATGCAGTTTTTATGTGACCGACAAACTTGAATATATTCTTCATATTCCTAGGACCAAGTAAATTTCATTGAAAATCGATCGGAAACAAGAAAAGAATATACATGTTCATAAATTTGGGCATCTCAAAATTGGGCTATTCTAGTTAGTTTAACTGGTACAACATTCATTATGTTGGTGGTATGGTATCTCTGCTCACTTTGGCACTTTCAGCAAATATATGCTCTTCACAAAACCTTTTCCAGCTTTACCACCATCTTTCAGCATATCTGTCACGTTTCTCTTCACATCACGCTCATCTTCTCCTTCTTGTCTCCTCTTCTACATAAAAAAGAAAGAAAGAAATCATTTCACATTTCACAAAAACTGATAACGAAATTAATTACTAGAACTTCAAAACCAGAGCTAGCATAATGAAAATTGGTTAAATTATTGAATACCTTCAAGTTCTCCTTTTCCCATGTAAGGCCAATGGCATCACCACCTAAAGAATCATACCACAACTTGAACGTGTCGGGAAAAGCACTCTGCAATAACAACAGACGACGAAGCGATTAGTTATCACTACGGATCAAGTATTATGCAAGAAATGTTTTTACTTGCCTCCAAATCTTTGACATAACACTTCAACGGATCAAAGTTGATATACAATTGATCATGAAGATCCTTTGTGCTACCATTGGCCGACATAAAAGACTGAAAGCCCTTGCTTCCATTTCCTTGTGCCACAAGCTTCCCTGCATAGTACATGTTTCTAATTAGAACTAATTGTCTCTATCTGGATTCGTTTTAGCTTTTACAAACGATTAACGTAAATGGTATTATACATAACATACATCAAAGATTTATTTACAGAATTTATTATACCTTGATTAAGTTCAGATGGAAAGAGAAGACGTTCAGGATGAGACAGTTTGTCTCTATGAAGAAGAATGACTGCATCATAATTGTTCAATGGAGTCCGAAAAATGCACTGTGGATCACACATTATGTTTTAACAACGTTTTAAAGTTTAAAAAAAATAAAAAATTTTAAATTAAAAGGATAACTAAATCAGTCAAGCTCACCTCCCACACGTAAGAATCTTGTTGACCTTGCATGATGAGTCTAGTCAGCAAGTTTGAGCTGCTTTTAGCATAGGCAGACAACCTTTTGAGCTCCTAACATAAGAAAAGTTGAAGATAGATATTCAGTAAAAACTAAAATCATATGCAACCATTCGATGTAGGGATATACTCACGGTTATGTTTGGGCTTGAACTGGTCCACATTTCAGATCCCTTATCATAAGCTGTAGCTATGTACATGGTAGATATTATACTTCCCGTCCCTTCTTCATAAGCTTTTCTACTTAAAGAAAACTTATCCTGTACATTGAAATAATTTTTATTTATTCTCCCGCAATTTATAAGGAAGTTGTTTGGCACTCAGAGGATCACTTACGCTAATCTCTTTTTCATCATCTGGTGTCATGTTCTCATTTATATCAACAATCATAGGAGTAAACATCCAGTCGTGTTCAGATAGTACTCTCAGAAACCTGTTACCAGAATATATTTTCCAAGTGAAGACAAACGCTAAATATGTAAAAATAATAAAACTTGGAAGACGAGAAACCTTAGAAAGCCAGAAATTCGTGAACAAGGAGCTGAAAAGGGCAAGGCTTTTTGAAAGATATATGCAACCACAAGCTCAATCACTTCCTCCGGTATAAAAGCTGAAAATAAGTGTGCAGCAACCCATCGTTTTGCCAACCTTAAACAAAAGGTAAAACAAAACAGGATATTATTCACTTTCCCTTGTCTTTGTGTGTAAGATAAAAACTAGGATTGTAGTTTAAAATTTAAAAAAGCACTCACTTAACGACTGGTCCGTATAATGGATAGCGACCAGAAAGACCATTAATCATGCTAGAATGCTGACTTCTCAGGAATAGATATTTGTCTGTTGGTGAAACCCTTTTTACTTGATAACTTTCAGCTGCATTAGAAAGAAACCCGTATCATTTAATATTGAAAAAATATCAAAGATGATGTTATCATATTCAAATGACGATAAAAAAAACTTTGTTCTTTACCTTGTCCATTTAACAAGTCGAGGCCCCTTTCATGCAAAATTTTGAGACGGAACACGTAGCCAGACAAGAAAACATCAACACCTTCCTCTGAAGGACAATATTTCATTCCATAATCCTTCTGAAGGCTATCAATTACAATTGCAACACAATCAGAAATATTATTCTTACTACAATACAAATGAACACAATATGTACTATAATGTATCAACTCACCATTCTCCAATTCTTAGCAAGAAAGCAGCTTTAGTTTTCTCAATTGCTGCATCATCCATTGGCCAGTTCCCTGAACCTTCCAACTACATTATAAAACAGAATTAAGTCTATAAAATGCTGCAAATAATAATAATTGATGATTTCAAAAAGTTTTAGCAGCAAGTATGCCTGAATCATAACTTCCATCGATGGTATACAGGTTGAGCTGATTCTATTTCCAGATTTGGTTCCACTAGCCAATGGATGCGGTCGAGGAGGAAAAACAGATGTGTGGCGGAAAGCTGTAAATATTCGTATAAATAGTACAAAAGGTATATCAATGACTTATTGATGATCATATGTATAAATCGGTATCGCAGGGTGTATACAGGTGGCAAGATGACAAACAAATAGAACTACTCAAAATAGTATCAAACCTGAGTCTAGAGGCTGCACACTAAAGACTCCCAAAGGAACATCACTGAGAAGACGTAAACGTTTGGACAGTGTACCAAAACTTTCAAGCAAACTTCCGTCAGAAGCCAGATCTGTATCACATGATGAGGTTCAACTACTGTAAAGTTTAAATCCATGAAATTCACATTATAGTATGTAAATTCTTTTAAATACCTCCACCATCACAAGCTAATGAAAAATCAAGTTGGTCGACCGCATGCATAATCTTATCTTCTGCCAAGGAAAGATGTCGCTTAAGCACATACTCAGTGACCCTTTTTATAATAAGATATCTCTTCTCAGGCTTGCACTCCCAGACTATCAAAATTATAAAATAATCAATTGTTGGTTACAGAAAACAAACCAGCCTAAAAAGTAACAACTGAAAGCACACTACTTACAAACACATTCCCGGATCCCACTTTTAAATTGGTACAACTCAGACGCATCTCCCCAAAACATCCGAAACTTCAAAGCCTGTAAACAAAAAATAATGCAATTAGTGTCAACCAGCATATTTATAAAATTAATATGAAAAACGCACTCGCCTCTTCTTTATTCGCATGTAAGGGACCCCTCGTGTACTGATCATATGCCTCTGGCAAGCTGACAGAAACTCCAATCGTTAATGGCTCTTTGTCAAGAACTGACAAACCCTAAAATGTCATGTTAGTCAGTAGTTTGAACTCTGAAGTCTGAATGCATATGAAAACATGGCATATATGATTATATTCACAGGCGTGAAATCACATACTTCATTAATACAGCTTGTTAATGTTGTATTCTGCCATGTCACTCGTACAAGCTTTACTCTCTCTCCTAAGCCTTCTTCAAGCAAAGAAAGTACCCTTTCCTCGTATAGTCTCCAACATTCATTATCCATACAGAAACCTTGTGCAGAAACTTCAGTCTTCCCCTTCAAGTTCAATCTAAGTAACATATAAGCAAAAGGTCAACAAAATTTCACAAATAAGTAAACTATGTTGATGATAAATTAATAATTTCATTACCTCATACAATAGTCAAATTTAGCAGGAAAGTCAACCTTGGTCATAAATAGCTCAACAAAGCCTCCCTCTTGACATTTATCAAAACACCTAAGTGCCAAAGCAGCCTCTGCTTGAAACTAAAATTCAAAAAGGTAAAAAATTAAACTAAAAATAGGGAAAAAAATTGTTTTGCAAAACACAATAGATACCTCATTTAAACCACCTCTTGTCATTCGATATGCTATATTGTAATGAGCTGATAAATCACATATAACCGCTGGATAATACTCTACATATTTCTTTCTTTCCTGCGAAAAAGTCAAATGTTAAGCAATTATATATAACAATTAGCAACTTTTTATATATAACACTTAGCAACTTTGATTGCATTGAAGTGTTGTACTTTATGCTGATTGCGTTGTAAGGTAGGTTAAAACATTTGTCGCTTTCACATGCTGGCGTGTGGATCGCAGGTTTGATACTGCACCTTTCTTTTGTTTATAGGTTTTAGTTTTCCTTTTCTCTTTGGACCATTGATGGTACAGGCATCATCTGCTTTTTGAACCAAATGTCTTGCTTTTTGACTCAGCACTAATTCGGTCTTATAATGATATTGCCGGTCCAGATTATGAAAAGGCTTGTCGTTCTTATGTTGCTCTGAGGTTGTCACCCTTAGCTGGTATGTTTATGTTTTTTATTACGGTTGATTAGCTTAGGGTTTTCTTTGTGCTTCATTTTTATATTATGGTTGATTAGCTTTGATTTGTTTAGTTTTAGTTGTGACCATAACCTGCTTGAAAATATGCCTCCGTGTTTGTTTTTTCTCGCATGTGTTTGTATGTTGGTTGTCTGTAATTATAGTTTGCTGTAGGTGGGCTGTCTGTAATAGGTTTGCTTCTTTGTTTTTCTTTTTCTTTTTTTCTTTTTAGTTTTTTTGTGCTCACAACCTGTTTGATGAAATGTCTCTGCTGTTGACTTAATTTTTTGTTGAATGATCATGTTTTCATTAACCAAATGCTATCTACCCAAGACAAGTGTGCTACGGCTTGGTCTGCTTTATGAAAACAAATACATTAGTTGATGTAATCTGATGTGGTATCTACCTGACATAAGTGTGCTCTGATTTGGTGTACTTTATCTAAACAAATACATTGGTTGATGAAAAGAAAAGTGGTAAAAATCTACAAACAAGAGTTATAATCAAAACCCCATTTGTAAAATAAGTGTCTAGCAAGGCACAAACTTAAAGAAGAAAAGTTAAGTGTCTTAGGGCAAAGTACCACCATTTTACTGTTCTACATTGTTAGATAAGTTTATTTCAATAAAAAAAATTTCTGGTTCTCATATATGAGATCTGATCCTACCTTAGGCAAACAGGTCAGTTTGTTAACGGGTCAAAAATGGCAATTTTTTATACGGCGAGTACTTTATGTTAAATCCTGATGCAATCGATGCTGTCATATTAGGTACAAAGGGCAGTTTTGAAAATTCAAGATTTGATATCAAGGGCAATTTCAGAATAATATTTTTGATTTGCTGCAAATTGTTTCGAGTTATTAAAGACAGTTTGAAAAGGGGGATCTACAGATTGCGGGCCTAATTCAATTGCAGGTCAAAGTAAGTAAGCATATTGTTTAGGGTCAAACAAGCAATACGGAAATATTACAAGAGTGAAGTAGCATCACACAGTTGCATTGACGCAGTCAGTCACAATTAAAAACAATGTGATGTGTGTGCGCTGCTTTAATGTTCTGTACGGCCCAAATACCAGGAAGTTTGGTTGTATTTAGAAACAATATGAAGCTTTTTAGGAATTGTGACAGTCTTGACTTTTGAAAGTCAAAACCAGAATCAGCAGCAATTAATGGGTCAACATATTGGACTCAGTTTTGCATCAGATTTTGTTTTGAGCAGGTTTAATGTTTTTGATTTAATTGCGGGTCATTTATGGTTTCAGTACTTACAAAGAACTATTGAAAATATGATTTTTTATGGCTTTTGTTTACCACTCAAGTGTTTGTTAAGTAGGTTTGAGCCGCCGCGTCACGCAGGGTGTCATACTAGTTTTATTACAAATAACAATAACAAACATCAAGAAAATAAGGGCAGTGTCAATCACATACCTCCTTAGACATATCACTTTCTCCCTGAGGCTTGAAGAAAATCCCTTTGCCCCACAACTTTGAAGAGGCTGCAAAACCCATAAAACAATATTTTAGCAATAATAATTTATACAAAATACTGAAACAACAGTTACAAGGAAACACACATACCAATAAAGTCCAGTGTGATACGGAATATCTGCATTGCTGTCATTGACTTGTTAAGGCGAGCTTTACCAGATTCTGAGGCAAGGTATGCCATTATGACTGATATAAGGTACCCGTTTATAGAGTCATAAGTGTGTAAAGAATTTCTTTGTCGAGCCCAGACCTATATCATAAAAACAAAACCTAACTTTATTTCACATTATCATGGAAATGTGTATTAACAGTCAAAATTTAGTTGAATGTTATCATACTTTAACCAAAATTAAAGCTTCTTGTAGCGCCTTCCATCCTATAAAAGTTGTTTTAACAAACTCTGCACCTTGTTCCATAAACATGTCCTCTAACAAACTGTTGTTGTACAAAGGGGTCGCTTTAGAAACACCTTAAGCACACAAAAATTCATCAGGTGAGTATAATCTCAAATGCAAATGAATTCAGATGTATTCAAATAATAATAATAATAATAAATGCAACCTTCACTCAAAGTATGAAGATTGTTGCGCTCTATGTACAACTTTTGGACATTAAAACGGGATTCTGCTGTTGGAATTAACCTTGCAAAAAACCCTGGAAGTCCAGCTGACTTCACAACTACAGTATGCAGAAAATATTTTTGTCAAGTAAAATGCATTGAATTAAAAATTGCTGTACAGCTAAAAAATAATAATAAATCAAGTTACTGACCAGGATGGACAACAAGAATAGGTTTTCGGGCTTCGTTTTGAAAGAAGGACCATTCTATTTTTTCAGCTATCGAAGAAGATTCCAGATACTTCTTAATAATACAGAGATACAGGCATCTTTTGCCATGGTATCTATGATTCAAGAAGTCTTTCTCATGGAAGCACTCCTGCAAACACAAATATCATAGAATGTGAAACAAGAATATATAAAAATGAAAAACAATCTTACAAACATGCTACTTATATAAAATATCAGCATTTAATCCTATTTTTTGTGCATTTATTAAGAGGTGCATGGGCCAGTTCGGTTCAGTTAAACCAAATACCGAAATGTCGGTTTCTGCGTTTTCAAAAACCGTTTGGTTTCTTTTTTTCGTGTTTTTGGTTTGGGTACAGTTCAGTTTCAGTTTTGCCATTTCGTTTTGAAAATTTCGGCTGAAAAAAAAAGGTTGGCCAAAAATAATGTATTTGGGCCTAAATCTTTGGTTACTGAAAAATTAACTGCTTATTATACATTTGAGCTAAAATATTTTGGGTTAAACTATTATAAATTACCTAAAATTTATAATAAAAAACAAAATATCTATAAGTTCGGTTCCTTTCGATGTTAGTTGCACCCAAAAACCGAACCGAAAGTTCGGTTTTTACACAAACATTAAACCAAACCATCTGTTTTTGTTTCAGTTCGGTTATATCGGTTTGGTCTTTTCAGTTTCATGCACACCCCTAGTCCCACTTACTGTAATCATTTGGTTATCTTAACATTACTGATTAATCATTTTTATCTAAATCAGTCCCAGTATACTAAATAATGTATTACTTCTATCATATATTTACAGTTAAAAAGTTTACAAATATTATCTTTATGAACCTATTGAATTAATTCAGCACAGAAATATATAAATTACCTTCGGCATTCGAACGTAAAGATCAACATTGGCATCCGGTTTCACGACACACCGAATCGAATAGCTTCCGCCAATTTGAATCGATTTCGGCCGCTTAAACTTAAATTCAACTTTGTCTGCACCAATATCTCTAACAAATTTCGGTGCCAGCTCAGCCGTGACCTACCAAATTCACAAAAATTAAAATTTAATTTCTTGTATTTAATTAAAATTTAAAAATGAAGAATTAGGGTTAGGGTTTATGGTTTAAAGACCTGTGTATCTTCAGGTATCTTATTGATGCATTGTTTGATAGAGGAGATGACGTCATCAACGGTTTTAGTGGTAGCGGATGAGTAATCGAGCTGGACTTCGTTCATAAGCTCGGCTACCTTTAAGCTCATGGTGTCTGTGTACTCATCGGCGGCAGCCATGGCTGTAGCTCGGTAAGATTGGCGGTTGTATTAGTGTAGAAGAAGAAGGGTTTTAAGTTCTAACTGAGGTTTATAAATTGGGCCTTTTTATGTGTATTATTCTTGCTTATTGGGCTATGTAGATTATGTTACAAATTGGGCTTTTTAATTTCCGGTTTCAGTTATGGAACTAGTTTCGGATATGATAAGGTATTGGAAAATCTGGTATTGGTAATAACCGGATCGGGTTCTAGTCCGGGTATTGTTTTTATGTAACATCCGGCCCCTCACATCATCAATATTGTCCGCTTTGTCCACGAAGAGCTCACGGATTTGTTTTTGGTTCTCCATGTGGAGACTTACCTAACCCATCCTACTACTACTCCCACCTGAGCACGCTTAACTGTTGAGCTCTCCTCTCGTCCACTACCATTAAGCCCAAAACGCGTTGGTAATTTAAGAGACGGAGCATTTACTTATGAACTAAGGATCTCTCATGTCCACGGCCGATGTAGGATTTGCCTAGGGTGTTACACTTTAAAAATCATATCGTATGCACCGGGGTTGGGTTGGGTATAGAACCGGGTATTTGCATACTCTATTTTCCAAGTATTGAAAAAACCCTATTTTCAGGTTTTTTTCCCGGTATTTTTCTGGTATAGATTAGTTTTTTTATGAGGCTGCACTTTTTAAAGTATTTTTCGGGTAATTTTGGGTATTTGAAAAACCCGGTTTCAGGTATTGGAAAAACCCGGTTCCGGGTATGAAACTGGTTCCGGTTTTCGGGTATTACGGGGTACAAATCGGGTCTAGTTCGGGGTACGGATTTTGGTACTGAAATGCATACCTTATCCGTAATCTACGGGTAGAATCGGGTACACCCATTTCACATAGATAAAAAAAGTAATAATAATGACTTATGTATATATTTGACTTTCTTCTTCTTTTATTTTCCTTCCTTTCCCTTCTCTTAAGATTTATAACACTATTTAAATACCGAAAGCAATGTTATTTGTTTACAACTGGTATTTTGTTATCTTATAGTTTTGCAAAAATAAACTTGTAATTACAAATAACCAAGGCTGTAAAAGTCATTAGGTGGACTCCTAACGATTGAATGAGAAGTTGGGTGCACTCAGAGTACTCGGGGAGTACTCAAACATGACAAATATAAAGAAAATTAATTTTTAGATATTATATATATGCCAAATATCATAAATTTACTAATATTTATAATAAAATAGTTGAATATAAATATAAATAAAAGAAATACTCGATAATCATTAATTAAAAAATGATATTTGTTCTTTAATATTATACATATACGAATTATGTTTTATTTTTTAAGTCAAAATCGGCAAAGTTCACCGACTAGATGCGATTCAGACTGAAGTTAACCACCTTTGATCGATTTTTAGTCACTAAACGAATTTAGAGAACATTGTCTTGAAATATACCTTATAGCATTAACTCGGAAGTCGGGATTACCCGACCTTGTAAACTTACTTCTACAATAAACCGAGGATAAACAATTTTATACCATAAACGGCATCCCATCATCATCCTCCTCCTCCTCCTCCTCCTCCTCCTCCTCATCATCATATTCTTAACCCTAAAAGCATACATTCACCACCGCACCTGATTCATCACATCCCATCACATCACCGTCACTCACCGCCACCGTCAACCTCCCAATGGACCAACCCAAATCCCCACTCAATCAACCACCATCACCCACTTCCGATAATCCCCAAATTACCCCTTCCAACCCTTCCAAAATCCCAATTCGCCCCCAAAAGATCCGTAAACTCTCATCATCTCCATCAACCAACCCACCAATCGAACCAATCAACCCTCAATCCACAATCGCTGAAGCTGACGCTTCCAAAACCATCGTCGTCTCACCCACCACCACCACCACCGCCAAAAACCGCCGTCGTAACCCGTCCCGATCGACCCAAGATTTACTCAAAGTCATCAAACCCTTATCTGCCTCCGGCGAGATCTCCGCTGCCCTCGAACACCTCCGATCCGTTGACCCGCTTCTCGCTAACTTAATCGACACCCACCCGCCGCCCACATTCGACTCGAACCAACCGCCTTTCTTGGCATTAACAAAAAGCATACTTTACCAACAACTCGCGTATAAAGCCGGCACCTCGATATACACCCGGTTTGTTAACTTATGCGGAGGCCAAGACGGTGTCCTTCCCGAAACTGTTCTTTCGCTGACTTCGCAACAGCTTAAGCAAATTGGGGTTTCGGGTCGGAAAGCGAGTTATTTGTATGATTTAGCGAATAAGTATAGTAACGGGATATTGTCGGATGATTTGGTTGTGAAGATGGATGATAGGTCTTTGTTTACGATGCTGACGATGGTTAAGGGGATCGGGTCGTGGTCGGTGCACATGTTTATGATATTTTCGTTGCATAGACCGGATGTGTTGCCCGTTAGTGATTTGGGGGTTAGGAAAGGGGTGCAGGTTTTGTATATGTTGGATGAGTTGCCTCGGCCTTCGCAAATGGAGCAGCTTTGTGCGAAGTGGCGGCCGTATCGGTCGGTTGGGGCGTGGTATATGTGGCGGTTAGTGGAGGCGAAGGGTGCTCCTGCGACTGGAGCGGCTGCAGCTGCTTTAGTGAGTAATGGGATTAATGGGCAGCAGTTGGGGCAGTCGGAACAGCAGCAGCAACAACAACAGCTTCAGTTGCAGCTTTTGGAACCGATTAATAGTATTGGGAATCTCGGGTTTTATTCTAATACCTTAATCTCCTTTCTTTATATTTTTTTTCGTATCTTGATTTATTGTTCATGTTAATTAAGTTTCTCTTTTTGTGATTGTGTCAACCGCCATACATGAATATTTTTGCTTAATTACCTACTCTGTGTTAGTGTCGGTCTACCTTGCATTAAAGCTTTACATTGCTTCTGTTAGTGTACGGTGTTCCTCGTTATTATTTCTAGTTTTTCTAGTAGATAAAATTCCTTATTGCAAGACGCAAAGTGTGAATGGCATGTATGGTTTGGTCAGTTACTAATTGCTATTATATGGTCTATAAGTGTTAAGTTTTTACTTCATTTGATTATATATATATATGGCAACTAACAAACAAACAAGCGAAGACACCCAATAAAATCCCACTCATAAAGTGTGATGTCTGTTGACAGGCTGCGCTTGTTTAGACCCGTGGCCCAAAAACCTTTTCTTGACATGTGAAGTATAGTATTCAGATAACCAGATGATAACATAAAGTGTCGCACAAAACAAAACAAACCGTAAGTACTACAAATAGTTTTAGTAAACTACTGATAACGGACAATTTTTCGCTGGTGCTTGGTTCAACGGGGTCGAACCCTGCTTGCTTCAACCTAAACTTGAATTTCCATTAAAGATAACACGCAAATGCCTGTTAAACCTTAAGTCAGATGCATATTTTCCATTGATTAAGCTATCCAGTCCACTTATCATGGACATAAATGACTTAAAGCTGGATACATAAATAACGAGGGAATAATTTCGATATTTGTATTTTTATTTTCTTGTATGTCATTTTCTCTTGAAGCAAGTCTAGAATATCTAATAATTAGCTGGTGCTTATCCTGTAATCTTGGTTCATATGATGTTTAACCGTGACATGTTTGATTATAAAACTTTGTTTTCCCTGGAGTCTGTTGCTACTTGCTTATTGTGTGTATATTGATTCAATCCCTCTCAAATAACATTATTTTGGTGGTTATATATGCATATTATTTTCCCTGTGGATTCGAGCCGGGGGGGGGGGGGGGGGGTCTCACCGGAAGCAGCCTCTTTATTCCTACAGGGTAGAGGTAAGGCTGTCTATATCTTACCCTCCTCAGACCCTACCATAGCTTTGCTATTGGTGGGATATACTGAGTACGATGATGATGATGATGATGATTTTCCCTGTGGATGTTGGTTAACTGGTAGATGCTCTATGAATGTGGATGTGTGTTATGTTAACGGGCCAAATGGGAAAAGAAAAGAAACCATAAAGGAGCGTTTCAAGTTTATGTAGAAGCATATTATAATGCATGCAACTTCATAACTCGATGTTATGTTTAAAACATTTGGACCCGTGTATTAAGATTTAACGATATGTTATGTGTGCATATGGCTACGATTAGAAAACCAACGTTTGACTAGCTAAAGCTTTATAAAGTTATATAATCTGGTGCCTTGTTTCTGTAGGGCTTGCATTTGGGGGTAATGACATGGAGATCTCATCAGCTGATTCGGTTGAAATAATATCATCTGTAGGATTACATAAAAGCTATGAAGATCACTGGCAGGTGTGTGTTAATTCTCAAATGGAGTATTTGGTCTGGGATTTAGTATTGTAAATGGATTGTCACACTATAAAACCTTTATTCCATATGCCCATAATTTTCAGTTATTTTCTTTTCTTTTTCAAGTGTGTGTTTGCCAATAATCTACAAATCTTGACCCTGCATTGTACATATTATGACATCGAACTATTTCCAACCGTTGGATGAGGGCTAATTTCATGGAGTAGCATTGAATAAGATGCAATTTTTTCCCCTAAGAGTCGGGGCAGGGCTGCCATATGCAAAAGGTCTGACATGCCATCGTTTCGTAGACGTTTTGTACCTTGCTATCAGTCTATTACCCTTGGTTAAAGATGTTTTGACACTAGCAGTGTAAATGTACCGAGCTCGAGCTTATCTAAGCTTAAACTCAGCTCCTTTAACTCAAGAGAACTTGACCTTGGCGTGTTGACAATTTTTCAAGCTTGAGCACGTCCCAAGTTTGGATTGTTTATTTTTTGTTAATGATCTAATTTATATATATATCTATATGCATTGATAATTATTTTTATATATTTATATACTTTAATGGAATATTTCACATAACAATAGCGGAGTTTCTTTAGGAGTCCACTAAGGTCTTTGACATTTTAATGAATGTTGAATTAATTTTAAAGTTAAGTGATATTAGTGGAATATATATTAATTTTTAAGAAGTAATTGTATGATATAAGTTTCATTTGTATGTTATAAGTTTCATCTATATTTCGTTAAAAGTTGTTACCTTTTATTTGTAAAACGTATTCGCAGCAAGTCAGCAATGAAACAACGATAAATGAAAATTGAGTTATTTTATATAGTTGAATAAAAGTATGAGTGATTTTATTAGAAAAACATTGAATCATTTATTTCATCATTTTATTTGTATTTGCTGTTATAATATGTGTATATATAACATGGTATTTGCTATAGCACATTAGTATGCCTAATTTGGTTATTTTTATGTTATAGGTTCGCATGCCAATTTCAGCTAGACAAGCAACCGAGTTTGGGCTTGTGTATTAAATGAGCCTGTTTAAACTCGCTTTTGATTCAAAGTTTTAGCAAGTCGATCTTGAATAATTTACAATCCACTTGTCTTGTTTACACAAAGTCTTAATGGTTGTGAGTAGAGGTGTACAAAAAAACCGGTTTTAGGCAAACCGAACCGGTTTGGGTTTAAAACCCGTTTCACCCAAACCGATTTCCAAACCGACAGATTCATGACCGGTTCCCCTTAAGATCGACCAAACCGGTTTTAAAACCGAACCGGTTTGAGAAAAAACCGGTTTAAAACCGACTAAACCAGGTTTAAAACCAGTTAAACCGGTTTATAAACCGAACCGAACCGACGTGACCAGGTCGACCTATCTTGTGTCTAAACCGGTTTATAAACCGAACCGGTTTGAGTCAAACCGGTTTTGACCAACCGTTGACCAAACCGGTATGGTTTATAAATCGGTTCGGTTTGGGTTTAAAACCGGTTTTATACACCTCTAGTTGTGTGTAGCCTCTTATTGATTCCATTAAGAGGCTACTTTTGAATCGGTCAGAGGTAGAGATAGAGTGTGCTTTGTTTACCTAATACACATCTCAATGATTCATCGAGCCTCTTAATAGTTAAGTTTTAGAAACATGGTGAAGATTCATAGACTACCTATTAATCGGTCAGGTCTCTTAATGACTCAGCACAAGGTTACCAAACAGCCCCTTAGACAAAGTTGATCTTGTTTACACCTAGTCACAAGTATAATTGTTTGAAGAAATTGAGTGGCGTGACCGCGTGGGGTCTAAAGATGATTCAATATTCAATATTCAATATTCAAGTGCCCATAGGGATCAAATGGCATACTTAACATTTAGAATTTGGCCAAGTGTCAAGATTTTTATATGGGACTACAAAATACCAAATTGCAATCCGGTGTCTACTCTGTTGGTCTGTCTCTTTAGTCGGAGAAACTTTGAAGTGGTGAAACCCAGTGTCCATTCTGTCGATCTATTGTTTTGGTCAAAGAAACTTTTTAGTAGGATTGGTTTTGCTATTCAAAATGGGGTAGCGACGCAATACTTCTAAAGTTATATATATATATATATATATATATATATATATATGGAGAGGATCAAGAGAAAACTCACCTTTAGAGAGAAAACTAAAAAACTCCTAAAAACTCCTAAAGAATTATTTTTAATTAAAAATAAAAAAATATTTTCAAAATTCTGTTTTAGCCATTATTCTTATATTTTCTT
Organism: Bidens hawaiensis; assembly: GCF_021521415.1. Taxonomy (NCBI): domain Eukaryota; kingdom Viridiplantae; phylum Streptophyta; class Magnoliopsida; order Asterales; family Asteraceae; genus Bidens; species Bidens hawaiensis. The sequence goes on along the minus strand of NW_027494520.1, from coordinate 73,459 downwards.
ATATTTCACTCAAAAAATATAAAAAAACATAAAAAAACCCGCTGTGATGCACATACGTATTACTGTACGATACCGTTGTATTACACATGTGTATTACTATGTACTTTTGAGTTAATAGTGTTTTATTGCATATATTCAATATTTGTGTATTGTATATGTGTAGTAGTGTTGTATTATATGGAAAAATAATAATAATAAAATAAAAGTCGATGTGGTGCACATGTGCGTTAATGTTGTATTACACATACGTACTAATGTGTATTAGTCTTATATTGCATATATACAATAGTGTGTATCAAATATGTGCAATAGTGTTGTATTCTATGCAATACAAACACTTTTGCATATATGCAATGCACACTATTACACATGCGCACTATACCGACGAGGTTACCGACAAGTTTTTTTTTTTTTTAATCAATAACAACATATAAGAATAATGGGAAAAAAGAAACTTTAAAAAAAATTTAAAAAAAAAGTTAAAAATAGTTTTTTTAGAAGTTTTTAAGTTTTCTCTTTAAGAGGAGTTTTCACTAGAACCCACCTATATATATATATATATATATATATGGTAAGGTTAAAATGAAAACCCACTTGAGTTGTGAAAACCCACGAAAACCCTATGTAACATCGTTTTTTTTTGTTACATGTAATATATGTTGTAACATTTAATACAAAACATCGAAACATAAAAAAAAATGTTTTGCTATTTTTTAACATTTTTTTTACTAATTTTTATATATGTTTTCACGAGAGAGAAAAAATCATATTTATATTTACATTTTTTATTCACTTTAATTGTGGACCACAAGATTTAAACATTAATTAAAAACATGTGGTTGAGAATGGGTTTCTAGAGTTTTCACAACTCAAGTAGGTTTTCATTTTATATTTAGCCAGAGAGAGAGAGAGAGAGAGAGTCCAACTTGACAGCTCAACAACCCCTTAATGATGTAGGCTCGAGTTCAGGTTAATAAAATGCAAAATGTCTTATAACCGAGTTCATTTCACACGCAGAAGCAGATTGGGTCCGATGTATTTGGTTTTGCGATTCAAAATGGGGTAGCGGCGCAGCTTGTTGCCCGCTTGCCTTCTGTTTCGATGTAATCCAATAAACAATTAATACGGCAATTTTATTGTTGATTCTCAACTCTTTCTATAATTTTCTTGGACTCGCTAGAAGGTTAGACTTGAGCAGTTTAACTAGTTTGAGCTCAAGATCGAATACTTCATAAAAAGGTTATTAAATTTACATTTTGCCCGTAATATGCTGCTATTTTATTGCAGATCCATCTTTTAAAACTATTTATTTTACTTCAAATAATGAAGAAATAAGAATCTGGTACTCTGGATGGCTTTTGCAAATACTTCAAATGGTATAGCGGCTATACTATATTATTACTTGGGTGATACCGGACACCCTCAAATCAGATCTTTCATTTGATTATAAAATAGGTCTATTTTTAAATAAAATGGAAAGATTAATTTAAAGTTTCATTTCAACAATAACAACAAAACCTAGTTTATAACAACAATATCTAGTTTGGCCTCAGACATAGCAAGCAAACCGTTGTTAGATTTAAAGAGAAAGAGGATGGGATATATACAAACCATGCCTATATTATAGAGAATATAGAAGCTGGTGCTAGTGAGAAAACAAAATTTGCTAACATTATACAGAGTAGTATACTAGATAGTTACTAACAACAGTAACAGACATGACACCATAGAGAAACGAAGACGAGAAGAAAGTAAAATGCAAAGATCATCAATAGTATATGAAAAACATTACCCTTAGAAGTCTGAAACATAACTAAGGTGGTGTTTGTTTTTTTACAAAAGATCTTCCTGGCCTCTTTTGTCTGCAACGCGCAGACCACGCGCAGACATTGCCCTCTGCAGACTGTTTGTTTTTTTGAAGACATTTCATTAAAAAACGTATGCGCACCCTCTTCTTGGTGCAGACTTGGACCATAGTCTTCCAACCTCTTCTAAACTCATTATTTCCATCAGATATCAATTAAGTAATTAAATTTTTGTTAATTGAATTCTTGTTAATTGATTTGTTTAATTGAGTTGTTAATTGATTAGTTTTTTCTTTGTTGTTCAATTATAATTTTGCATAATTGTTCAAGTATTATTAGTTTTTAATTGAAAAAAGTTTGTAGAAAGTTAAGGATTATAAAAAGTCTATAGAAAGTTTTTGTTGAAAAAGGTTTGTAGAAAGTTTAGGTTTATGTTATCGGCTTGTGAGTTGTTTTAAGCTCGAGTTTTGGCTTGTTTCATTCGTTTGTATGAACTATCTACTTTCGAAAACAATTAAAGAAACTTTTAGAGGAAAAAACATTCATGTGGAAAATTGTTTATGTAAATTTTATAATTTGCTAGTTCAGATGTATAAAATTTGGATTTATATTTTTAATTATTGTCAAATAATTTGTGTTTTTGGTATAGAAGCTTATATTGAAAGTTTTTAGTAGTCTGCAGACGTTAAAAAACAAACAGTTTTCTTCTTGTAAAGTGCAGAGGTTTGGTCCACCTCTTATGTAACATTCGTTACTTTTCAAATCTGAAAACCCGACCCATTTCAAATTTTCGGTTTTTGTTTATAAATATATATATTATTAAAAGATTCTTAAGTTTCACTTCAAGTGACATTCGTCATTTTTGAGTTAGTATTGTGTTCGTTAAACCGACCCGGTTTTTCATTTTAATGTACTCTTGTTCGTCGTTTATCATACCTTCATTTTCTATTCGTATTGAATTCTGAGGATTTACGGTTATCATTTGTGGCTTTCAATTAATTTTGCGCAATTAACGAAAGTCAATGTTTTAAAGATAAAACAATTTGCTGACTGTGCGGGTAAAATATAAAAATATCCAAGTTATATAAATTCTATTTCATATAGATTGCACCTCAAAGTTCAAGGACTAAAGAGTAAATATATTTTGAAAACTAATCCATTTTATTAGTCGCGGTGATCCATTTAGTTATAAATACAATCATATGTTACATATTTCATATGTAATAGTTTTTCCTAAAGTTATTTAAATATATTAACCATTACTAATATATATATATATATATATATATATATACTTTATTCAAATGTCGCATAGATAACATTACTTACGTATAACCAAAGTACATTTTTTTTTTATTATTTTATTATGTCACATTTTTTTTTACTTAGTTGGTTTTAAAAGATGAAGAAAAATACATTCCTACTACATTTAAATCTTGGTCAAAATTCTTTATGATGATAATAAATGTGTTTGAATATAAATTGTAGGTTACAATTTAATTTTTATGACCAATTACAAGTTTTAAATGGCATTCATGACCCATTAAGTATTTTGACCAATTTGATACAATTGAAACAACTCTAGCTCACTTCACTTATAAATAGAGCTCCATTATTTCTCATTTTCTCACAACACAATTTACAAAACATTCTTGTTATTCTCTCATTTTGGTGATTTTCACCTACTTTGATTTATGAAGTTAAACCGTGAAGTTCTCTTCTTTTATTATCTAAGTTCTTGTTCCGGGTATGTTTTTTTAGTTTCTGCTTGTTCAGGTCGTTTAGAACTTAATGTTATATTATTTAATTAACATTAGTGTTAGTTCATCAAAAACGATCTTGACTCGCTTATGTATTTATTTGGTTCGGTTTAGTTATTTTATTTATCCAACATCTAAAACTAATTTTTTTCATCTCACTCTCTAAAATATAATACTTTTTACCATGTCGGAAACGAACCCAACCTAAAGTTGAGTCCGGGTCCGACCGGAAATGAACCGAATTCTTTTAAGTCGTCTTTATTATTAAATAAACCAAATAAATTATTAAAAATTATTTTAAATCAAATAAAATCATTTTAACATAAATAAATTACTTATAAATTTAAGTTTAACATTTTTCACCTAAAAACTAACGTTCACCTTCATTAAACCCGATAAAATTATTTTATTTTTCCATTTCGTTAACTATAGCTCGTTCCTTTTTATAAATTGTAAACATAAACATTTTTTCGAGATAAAACTATAGTTAAAATCCGTGATTCGCAAATATTATAATTCATGTATTAGCGTTAAGTTATTAATAAAATATTAATTTAAAACGTTAAAACCCGTTAAAGCTTAAAAAATATTATTATAATATAAAAATGTCATAAGAAAATAAAATCTACATTAAATAATTCTTAACTCCGTTAACAAAATAAATTGAACCTTTTCAATCCCGATAGTTAGACTTTGCTTTTGTTTTAATTATAGTTTGAGAAGTTCAATCGTTTCGGATTTCTTTAACGCATGTTCGACCGCTTCGGTTTCGTTATCATGCTTTCGGTTTTCATTGCAAGGTTTATTTTCAATTTCAATGTGAGTTTTTCACCACCCCTTTTTAATATTTTTATTGTTTGGGGTATCATATGTATCCATATTGAAATTCAAGTATTGTTACTTTTATTACAAAACTACAATTCGTATATGGACTTGTGTGTTACTTGTATTACTTGCACGAATATTACTTGCACGAATATTACTTGCACGGTTGGGAAGCCTCATTAAGTATGATCATACGCCCCCCTTTGCACTCCGGTCCATTTGTATCGAGTGGAAAAGGGCCTCATTATCCGAGTACGTTGATTGCTATCAACTGGAAAGGACCTTACTTGCGCGATTTCCCGAGTACGTTGGTTGTTACCAATTGGAAAGGACTTACTTGCTCGTTTATCACTTGTCCATGAGTTGTATGGTTTTTACGTACGTATTTAAACTGTGGAAGCTCACCAGCTATGTTCGTAGCTGACTTTATTTTATACATATGTTACAGGTGTAAATATACGAGGATGAAAGTTAGAAGACACATAGCATGCCTATAGGATATTCAAAGAATAACTTATCATTTGTTTATTTATTTGTTACAACTTGTATTATTTGATAAACTTGTGTTACATGAAGATTTAAATGAAATAATGTTATTATAGTCACCTAATAGTGTCACGTGTGTTTGAGCAATCTGTACGTCACACTCAGGCGTTTCCGCTTTAGCCGGGGGGTTACATCTTATGCTACAGATGTCTGCAGATGTGGTCCGCAGACTGCAGACATTTTACCTCTGAAAAAACTAACAGCACCTAAGACACATCTGCGCGTTCTTCTCCTATAAGAGCATTCACATCCATTTCACTATCTTTAAATTTAAAATTACACTAACAATCACTATATTTTCTCTTTTCTTTCATTTAAATAATATTTTTTATACATTTATCATTACCTATTATCTCCTTTACTCACAACCACATTAAAAAATGAGTTAATTGCAAATATGGCCCCTGTGATGGAACCCAAAACACAAGTTGCAACCCCCGTGGTGTTATTTTCGCATATATGGGCCCTATGGTGGTCCTTTTATTTTACTTTTGGTTTTGCGTTAGTTTGACTGTTTCTTTGACCGTCCAAATAAAGGACAGAACGGTCTTTCACACGTAAATATAATAATAATAATAATAATTATTATTATTTCGTTAACTCATGCGTTAGTTTGCTGTAAACGAACCGAACAAACACGAACAAGGCTTTGTTCATGTTCGTTCGCTAAGAAAATAATGTGTTCACGAACGGTTCACGAACACAAATAAAATTGGCAAAGCTTAGAGATTGAGACCGATGTATTCATCAGCGTGAATAATGGAAGCCTGTAAAGAATAGAATGAACACGAACAAGGACATGTTCTTGTTCGTGTTCGTTCATTTAACTTAAAAGAACACGGACACTTAATTGAACAAATATTTATGTTCATGTTCGTTTATTTAAAAATGGACATTTGTGTTTGTTTGTTTGTTTATAATCTAAACGAACATAACTGAACAAATATAAACGAACATATATGAGCAAATGTAAATGAACATAAATGAAAACACTTAAATGAACACAAATTAACAAATATAAAACCTTTAAACAGATGACCTATCAAGATAATATTTTATTATTTTCTATTAATACATAAATGAACATAAATAAACAGACATAAATGAACAAACGGAACATGTGTTCATGTTTGTTCGTTTAATTAAACGATCACTAATTTTTTGTACATGTTCATTCATTTATAAAATAAACGAACATAAACGAACTTCCCGCCGAACGGTTCACGAATAATTCACCAAACGTTCGGTTCATTTACAGGCGTATTTACCATCACTATTTTCCCTTACAATTCGCCATGGAAGACGATCTTAAACAACAACCTTTCATTTTCAACCTCAAAACCCTCAAAGAAGCTTCAATCAACCTTCACCAATACCCTAATCCAAATCACCCGCTATTAAACCTTTACTCGATCTCACCATCCCATACGACCCACAATTAATGGCCTTATCAACCCACTTAACCCATCTCAAAACCCTCATCACTCGTCACCAACAACAACCCGGGCGCAAATCATTCCTCACCTCCGAATCAACTCACTTAAGTTCGAAATTGACAACTGGATCGATCCAACTCCAACGACACCACCACCACACCATTCCAGCACTGCCGCTACCTTTTCACCACACCACCATCCTTCACCGGCCACCACAACCGAATCAACTATGATGGCTCTGTAGAGACGGCGATGCTGATGTTGGAGAGGGTATAGATGATGATGTGAATCTCTTCTGTTCATTTAATTTCATTCAGAGGTGTTGGGTACCACATGGTAAATTGGTTAGTAATCTTCTACAAGCCCACGATAATATTTAGAGTAAATTGTGGTTTCGTCCATGTTGTTTTGTCCAAATCTCCGGTTTCATTTCACTTGCAATTAAACCCGACCCTACTAACCCCGTTAAGTCTGGTTGTTAAATCCATCAGTGTGCCCACATGTAAGAGGCAGTTTTGTCCTTTTTCTCCCTAAATAAACCCCAACCCTAATTTGCAAGCCCCCTCACATGAGGGGTTGAGGTATATTTGGGAACAAAAAAGGACAAAATTGCCCCTCACGTGAGAGGCACGCTGATGGGTTTAACCATCAGGATTAACGGGGTTAGTGGGGTCAGGTTTAATTGCAAGTGAAATAAAACCACAGGGATGAAAATCGCAGATTTGAAACTGTTGGACTAAAGCCGCAGATTTGAACAAACCACAGGGACGAAAACCGCATTTCACTCTAATATTTAAGAATCTTGTTTTTAAATGTTATTATTAGGGGTGTCAATCGTGTCGGGTTGGCGGGTTGATGGGATTTGGGTTGGCGGGTTAGTGTGTTGAGATTCTTCAACCCTAACCCAACCTATATATTTATTCATGTCGGGTCGTGTCGACCCATTTAAATTCTTGTTGAGTTCGGGTTGTGTTTCGGGTCAACCAATTTTACGTTCATATACGAATATGAGTAATACCTATTGACTTAGTAATAAATTAAACAATTAATTACTCTTATTCATATAAAACTTATTAAAAAACTTATTCACAAATTGAGAAAATTACTGTTTGAGTCCCTGTGGTTTTAAGGCGGAGACACAATGAGTCCCCAAAAAAAATTTTTGAACTGGTTGAGTCCCCGTGGTTTCAGAAACGAACCACTTGAGTCCGGCCGTTACTTAACTTTCGGGGAACTTTCATTTTACTGAAACCACAGGGACTCAAATTGTTCATTTCTGAAACCACAGGGACTCAAATTGTTCGTTTCTGAAACCACGGGGACTCAACCAGTTCAAAAAAATTTTTGGGGACTCATTGTGTTTCCGCCCTAAAACCATAGGGACGCAAACAGTAATTTTCTAATTGTTTTTGTGTATTTAACTCTTTTTCCCGATTAACAAACCTAGGTTCACATATTTGGCTCAAGATAAGAACACGAAATAACCATAGAATGGACAATTAGAACTAATAAAATAAAAATGTTGGAAATAAAAAGTAGATAAAAGTAGTGTAAAAAGATATTAGTTTTACTTATAAAAGTTAATTGATATGCGAAAATTAAAAATCTATGTATTTAACTTTAAAATTTAAAACTTCTTATCTTTAAAATCAAAATATTAACTTCTCTAAAATTGTTAAATGGGTTAATCGCTCAACCCACTTTTTAACGAGTCGGATTCGGGCTGACCTGTTTAAGAAACGGGTCATGTAAGCCGACCCAAAACTATATTTTTTTGTGTCAGTTCGTGTCGGGTTTCAAGTCTGTCTGGAGCTGACACCGCTAGTTACTATAATAATAGTATTTACTAAAATCTTGTTTGTTAGTGGCTTAATCTTGCTGAAGATGTTGTCTGAGTACATTGATACAAACACTGTTTTGCCAGCACTTTCATCCGAGGTTATTCACTATGTACTTGATATGTTGAAATTCTTCAACACGAGGATATGCCAGCTTGTTTTGAACTCAAATCTGAATGGTGAAGATGATGATGTTAGAGAGGGTATAGAAGCTGGTGGTGGGTGGGTTATGATTTGAATAAACATAAACAAACTTTTAACAATAGTCATTTTAGTCCAGTTGTTTGCGAGTGTTGTGCTTAAGATGGCTAGTCCCGGGTTCGAAACCCATTGTGGACGGTTTTGTTATTATTTTTGAGGGATTGTTAAACAAAACGAGGGTCCAAATTGCATTTATTTAAAAACTACAGGGTTGTAAATTGCAAGGGTATTACGTTGTGACTTGACGTGGGCCAAAAGTGAAAAAAAAAGACCCTCGCAGGGCCATATCCACAAAAATGCCATCACATGGTTGCAACTTGTGTTTTCGGTTCCACCACAGGGACCATAATTGCAATTAAGTTTTCAAAAATTATTAAAAAAATTATAGAGTGCTACGAGAACTTTTCAAATATACAGAAAAACCACTGCATTTTCTCTCTCCTCTACTCACAACACCCTAAACTGTTCCCTAAATTATAAAAATCCCACTCACATAATTTGGTGAGTAGAATGTGAATGCTCTAAGTCATGAACCTTAATCCTGCGTCCGCACAAATTTCTATTCTCGGCCATATCCTCATAGAAATGCAAGTTATTGAATCCACTCACCCCAAATCAGTTTGGATCTACCTATATTCCTCCTCTCCATAGTGAAAAATTCCATGGCTCTAATCAACGTTGTCGTATGTACCTTTTAACATGTTCAAGCCATTTCATTATCTCTTTCTTAACTTATCTAATATACTAGTCATCCCTGATATTTCTCAAAGAACCTCATTTTTTTCTTTGGTCCACTCTTATGTGCCCAGACATCCATCCACCTTTGCACCCTCTTCTTTACTACTTCCAACTTATTTGTTTGTGTTCTTGATGACAAAACAATATGTTCCGTATGACATAGCGAGTTACACAATAATACTATAAAATATCTCTTTTAATTTAGTTGGAAACCTCATGTCGCACAATAACCCTATAGTTGCTCTCAACATGTGCCAACCTAACTGGACGGGGTGTGCTATGTCACTATGTATATCCCCATCATTTTGTACTAACAATCCTAAATAGTTAAGACTTTGTTGCAGAACCATTTTGCCTTCTGTGTTTGATCATGTTCCAAGAATTGGTTCATGAACCGCAAGTTTTAAACCCAATTTCTATCTTGCAAATGCCAAACCGGTCCCACACTGGTTCCTAGACACACTCGGTTGCAAACTGTTTCGGTTTCAGTTCGGGTTGTTGACCAACCCGTCAGTTAGTTCGATCAAGTGGTTGTTATGTGCACCTTTCAAACTTTTGTTGTTGACATACACGCATGTTTTCATTTTATTAATTCCCTTAATCTGAAACTATTGTCAAATAGATATGAATTTTTGTGTTAAAATCGTACGAATGTGCGAAAAAGTGAAAACAAAACACAAATCATTTAAGAGAAATGATATATTCTTACATAGTAATTACAAACTTTTGATTACAAGGTCAGGTGACATATGAGATGGACCACCTAATATTATTTCTTCGTTGCTATATAACACACTAGTTAGATCCCATGTTACACACGGGTGGAAATATATAAAACTTCACATATATGTATGTGTTATACATTTTATGAATTGTAAACGGCAGATAATCTAACATTATTAATATAAAAACATTATTAACATAAGTTGTGTACTATAAAAACTATTTTTATTGAAATTATAAAACATATAAATACACAACATAAAGAATGCTACAAATATAAATATAACAATGAGATATAACAATTATAATTTTGATTAAACCGTTTAATTAAGCAACAATAAAATCCAAACTTCATGACTTAAACCACAATTTCAATCCAAACATCCATACATCCAGCCCAAACGTTCATAAATAATTTCCCAAAATAAAAAAAAAAATAAAATAACAAGGTCTCAAAATTTTAGAAAATAACAATGAAGACAATTAATTGCATTTGTTACTAAATAAATGGTGATCATAACCATTTATTTTTAAACATTCTCCAACTTAGGAGTTAATGTTTAAAATTAAATTGTTTATTAGGTGGATAATTTATTTATAGAAATTACATAGTTGGCATCCTATACGGATAGCCTAGATAAATAACATGTGGAAAAGATATGTTGCTTTAATAGTATGGTATGATGAGATTGTTTGTCATTTGGGCTGGTAGCCTAGATAGGAGTCAAAGACTCTACTTAATGTTTTTTTTTATTTTGTTTTTTTTAACGACGACTCTTTATCTTAGTTAAAACTAATAATTTATAGGGCTATAAAATGGGGTATTTTTTATTATTATTTTTTATTTTTTACGACAAATTTCTTTACCTTCGGGTTTTCCGTATTCGTATTTGTACCGTTTTATCAGTTTGCAATCATTATTCGGATCTTTATCATTAATAATATCAAGCATTTGTAAGTATTTAAGATAGGTATTTTCATTTTGTATCCTCTATGTTCTTAAAATTGTTCATTCTTTGTTTAAACCTTAAATTAATCAAGAAATAGCTCTTTTAGGAAGTTCAGGGACTAAAGTTGTCAAAAAAGCTAAAGTTCCCTCCCCACCCGGGGCGCCGCACGGCCACAATGGCCCTAGGCCGTCACGCGCCGCTGTGGGATAGCTGAACATATTCTATTATTTGTTATGCATTCCTAGTTCGTTTTTGGCACAAAATCGCTTATTTTTGAACTATATCGAGTGAATTAAACCCCAAGAAAAGTAATATAGACTAAGTTCATGTTCATATTCATTACCCATTCCTCAAGAACGAATATTGGTTGCTCATTTAGTTGATTTGGTCATTTAAAACCTTATTCGGTTTCATAAACGAGTAAAATAACCATATTTGGTTCGTTTTTGTGTATCCTATATAAACAAGACATATTATACCTGCCACAAATTAAACCCTAAATAATCATTCCCATCCGTCACTTGCTTCTGGTCATCATCATCTTGCTCGTTTTTGCTTTATTGCTTGAAGATACAAGCTTCGGTGTTTGACTTTGTCTTTGTAACAACCTCTGACTTCATTTTTCGGTTGATTCATACACTTTCCGGGTAAGTTGTGAACTGTAAAATCATTCATATATGTTCCCTAGTCAATAACCTTCAATCAATTTCTGTGTTTGAAAGGTGTAGACTGGTCAATTCGATTAAAACCCGTTAAAGGGCATAATAGTCAACAAGTTTGACTGCTCATTTTCTCATGCTTATGGTCAGAACCGACGTTCGGTCTAGAAGACTTTCTTTTTGTAACGAGATTTTAAGGCTACTGGCCAAAACCCAACTTCCGACTCGCTGTTCAGATTCAGGTTAGTACCGACTCACTTAAATGTTTAATTTAACATAACCGGAGTTCTAAACATCTGTTTGGAATGATTCCAGCGGCAGCGAGTTCGGTTTTACTCATATTTACTTATCCCAAAGTTTCAGGTTCAGTTGGTTTATTTCGTTCGACATGTTAGAGGACAATCCGCTTATTTCTTATTCGTTTATTATTGTTTTTACTCGCTTACCTACGAATTAAGGTGAGTTTTATCATTACCCTATTTTACTGAATTTTCATAAGTTTTGGGGACGTATGCGTACTAATCTGTATTTCGTATTATATATATATATATATATATATATATATATATATAAGGGAGGGATATTTTGAGAACCATGTTGAGTTTTAAGAACTTAAGAACTCAATTCTTAGCCACACATTTTATTAAATGAATTGGATTGTGTGGTTGAGATTAAATCTGACTAAAAAGTCAAAGTAGGAGAGAGAATAAAGTTGTAAGTGATTACAATAATTTTTACGTCCGTTACACATGTGTAATAAGTCGACTCGGCGCGTAAAAAATTCTGTAATTTTTTTACATGTATGTAACTTACATATATTACGCATGTATAAAAAAAATTAAAAAAAAATCGTTACACTGAGTTCTTTCGAGTTCTTAAAACTTAAAGGGGTTCTCATTTGAAATCTCCCCTATATATATATATATATATATCAACTAGCAAACGTGTATTTGTATGTGATTGATCAAATATACTTGTTACGTGCTTACGTGTTTATTTACCGCATTCGGAGAGGTCCATCATATTCTCATTTATAGTATGATCACACGGCTGTCACAGTGACCAACGCTCGCTCGCATGGCAATGGTCTAATGACTCATTATTTGCTCATGGTTTGATTTTATTACCGTATTTATTTCGTTTTGCTTATTTATTTATATTATTATTATATCATGCAAAAACTTGTGATAATTTCACTCAACCTCGTGTTGACAAACTCTATTGTATTTTCTACGCATATACACGTTTTCGTTTGACTTGAAGCTTGAAGCGATGGACAGTTATAAAAGACCTTAGGGATTAATGAAGACAATTTATATTTAAGCTTTGTTTGGGATTATTTTTATTTGTTTTGGAATATTTGTCATGTTTAAATATTGTGTGCACATTTTATGAAATAATTAACTTAATAGATATTGTCATTTTATTTTATGATAGTACCTTTGAGCTGTAAACAATCAGATCACGACCCGGTATTTTCGCTTTAAATTGAGGTGTGACAAGAAAGAACTAAATAATATATTATAATATATAAAAAAACTTTAATTATAAGTGCATATATAAAACTACTTTCATATGCATACAAACAAAAAATGAATTATATAAACAATCCAAACCCAAGCCAACATTCAAAATTATTAATAGCCAAGCTCAAGATTCACACATGTAGTTTTTTTTAACAACAATTTTTATTCCATCTTAAATCTATCAAACCTTGTATCTGTAGAGATTTAAACTCACTGTTACGTTTGTAGAAAGACAAACACTACGTCACTAAACTACGAGGTCGTAGGTATTTACATATAAAGCTTCAAAGTTGAAACAACTATTGTTTTGAGTTCGGCTCAAATCATTTTATCGTGAGTGATAATTAAATGAGATTGAATATAATGATGCAATGTGTGACAGATTACATAGAGTTTTATTACTTCAAATTATCTCTAGGTCTAACCTATTTTATTTAATACAACATGAAATTTATTTCAAACTATTTTCACCCTTGATTTAATGAAAAAAAATGTGTGTGTGTGTTGGGAGGGGGGGGGGGGGGTAAAAAAAAGTATTAAAAATATCATAATTTTGGAAACACCAGCTTTTGATTTGTAAGAAATTTAAAAAATGTATTAAAGTTACGGAGTTAGTCAAACCTCATGCATGAAATTGACACTTAACTCTTTGTAGTATGATAAAAAAAAGGAATCAAGAAGTTTAACTAGGATGCAAACGAACTAAACATTTGGTGAACTATTCGTGAATTATTTGACGGGTAGTTCGTTTATGTTTGTTCGTTTAGTAAATGAACGAGCATGATCAAGGAATTTCATTTGATTAACTAAATGTACAAACAAACAATGTGAAAAGAGGCCATGTTTATTCAATTATGTTCGTGAACGTTCGACAAGGTGTTCGTTTATATCCGTTAATACATGGCTGTTTAAGCTTGTTCATTAAAGGTTTTTATCTTTTTAATGACTATCCTAATCTTATCCTATAGGTTTTAAGAAAATTTATTTAACTATAAAACAAATACATATAGCATTAATTTATATGTGAATTAATATATGAATATGAATCATAAAAAAGAAAACACAAACTTAGTTAGTAGACCGAACCGTTAGCACAACCCATTCTTTGCTAGACAAATTAAAAAAAAAACATTTTTTGTGTTTATTTATGTCCGTCAACCGTTCTCGAACAACTTCATTTTCTTAATAAACCGTCTGCTTGTCTAATAAAAACTTAGTGTACAAACAAGAACAAGACATTGTCTAGTTCGATTGGTTTAGAGCCCTATGCTTAATGGTCAAAAGTAACATAATTATTGATTTATTGATGAAAAATTGTGTAATGGTTGGGGGTTAAATGATTGGAAATGGCACCGACACCCCTTTAAAAGGGTGAATGATACCACTATTGCTTTAACCCATGCCGCTACTGTCTAACGTACGCACGCATGCTCCTATTGATGTGACCTCGACATGATCTTTTGTTATCGACACATATGGACAAATAATAATATCTAATAAAACATAACTTAGTTAATGTAGGCCTTTGTAAACCCCTTTTAAGAAAGTAAATTTAGATGCTTTGGTTGATTGGTGAATTCATTATGTTACCTCCACCCCCACAAATCAGGCCTTCCATCTTTTAGCTATAACCCTTTTCTTTTATTTACTTTAGATAGGATGCCAAGTGTTATGAACCAAGCATTTGGTGATCATTTTGCTTGTTTGTGTTTGAACGCTTGGGTTTGTTGATTAGTTCTGAACTTTATCGTGCACGGCTTCAGCAGAAAAGAGATGTGTACATGCCTAGTTGTGCTTGCACGACGAACACATAGGTTGATGCCTTGATGGCAAGTTATTGCCATTCGCCTGATGAGTACATGAAAGAACGAAACCAGCATACCCTTATCATAAGCGGACGGATTGATAGCCCTTCGAGCGCCACACGGGGTCTGAAAGATTGACCTGTGACAAAAGGCTATCTACATCGAACCGTGACATATGGCTATCCGCATCAGGTGTCCGTGCCAGTATATGTGCATGGAGGGACGCTAAATCCATATATGCTGGGACACACATTTTTTTATTTTTTAAAAAATTCTAAAGTGTCATTTTAAATCTGTTTCAACGCTTTTAAAGTGCCAGTTTTGCATTCCAGTTTCCAACCCCTACATGTTTACATCCACCTATTCACTATAAACCCAACAGTAGTAAAATGGGGAAAGCAATTTCGTCCTCTTCGGGCTTGATCTCACATATCTATATATTTTGATGCTGGAAACAAGTAAGTTAGCATACGCCAGTGGCGGATCTAGAAAAAAACTCGGGTAACGTTCAAAAATTTTTTTTACCATATTTTGTTTATGAAAGCTTGAAACCGTATTTTTACAATGTAAACGAAACAAAAATAGAAACATGATACATAGGGTACAAATTTCTCTTATTCGGTTTTTGAAAGCTTAAAATCGAGCCATTACACCATGTTCTTTTATTTTATCGAACGTTTCTCTTTCGACTGCGTAAAAGCATTGTTCAAATACCCATCACCAATTCGCTTACGCAAACCTGTATTGATAAGTTTCATTTTAGAAAAATATTTTTCAATGGTTGCGGTTGCAATCAGTAAAATCAGCGGTAGCTTCAATATTTGATAAATAAAAGAAAAGGTGATGTGCTTTCCGGTTTCCACCATTACACGAGCAAGATCACATATTCACCCAATTTCGAAAATTTATCTTCCTTTAAAGTGTGATAAAATGTCGTACGATCACCCGAAATACGCCATCTTTCTTCATTACTAAAATCATTCGGATACATTTCCGAAAATGCCACTGTCTTAGATATGCCGAACTTGGAAAACGAATCTCAAGATTTAAACTAGACATATTTTCTAGCAAACTAGTTAAGATCTCACTAAATTTATTTCCAAGTTATTGAATTTGAATATCCAAAACCGTATTAAAAATGTCAACCTAAAAATGATGATTATGCTGAGCCTGTTTCTGTTTGAAGTTTCTCGTTCAAAAAAAAGAAAAAAAAGTTAATGGTTTCTATTTGCTTTGAGCTATAAACTTTTTTTGGTTTTATTTGATTTGAACTTTTAAAGAATGACGATTCTGTTGAGTTTGTTTCTGTTTGAGTCTATTTTTGTTTAATGTTTCTCGTTCAAATAAAAGAAAAAAAAGATTAGTTGTTTTTATTTGCTTTGGACTATAAATTTGTTTGGGCTTTATTTAATTTGAACTTTTAAATTGGTTGACCTTTAAACAAATAGGGGTAACGTAATATTTTTTTTCAGGGGTAATGAAATACGAAAACCGGCCCCAAAAAAAATATATATTTACACTGCCGAGAAAAGTTGAGGGTAGCGGATGCTACCCCTGCTTATGAAGTAGGTCCGCCACTAAGTCAAGGAAACATAAGAGACAATTGATATCTTTGTGCTTAGTGTCGTAAAATCAAATTACAAATATCATGTTTCACATCAAACAATTAAAGAGTACAAGCAAGGGGCGGACATAATTAATAATCGGGGGTAGATTTTGCTACCTCTCAACTTTACGTCGGCAGTGCAAATTTATTACTTTTTGGGCAGTTTTCGTATTTTGCTACCATTGAAAAAATATAGCATTATCCATATTTATTTAAAGCCCAACCAAATTAAAAGCTAAAGCCAATTAAGCCCAGCCAAATTAAAACTCAAACCAAATAAAACCATTGTTCGTTGTTCCCTTATGTTTGGACGCTAGGTTTAGGCTGCTCATTAACACTTAGCAAAACAAAGTTTCATTTAGCCACTGCCCACTGTCCACCCCACGCTGTCGTGACCCCCTGCTGCCATCCTCCGGTCACCTGACCTTCACGTTGCAGTCGACGGCCGGTGTTCCCTCTGTCCCTCTTCCACAGTTCAACTTTTACTTGTTCAGTTTAGGTATTATTATACTTTGATCTAAAATTGTAACTGTTAATTTGTTTATATAAATTGTTAATTTGGATTTGTTTATGGGCAATTGAATGATTGATTATGGATTTAGGGTTTATGTGTAAAAGAGAATTGATTAGGGATTTAGGGTTTAAATTTTGTTTTCTTCTATAATTAAGAATCTTGAAAGATGAAACAATAAAGTCTAATTAGCAGCCTTTTTAAACGAAAATTCCAAGAAAATGATATAGGTCCAGCAATAATTTCAAAACATAAAAAATTAATTATATGAAAGACAGTAAAAGAAATCGATTATTATATTAAATACGATAAAAAAATTTTTTAAATGTTACTCCTGAGATTTTCGTATAGATCCGCCACTGGATACAAGAAATAATAGACTCTTAACATACTTGTAAAAATTAATGAAGGTGGTGTTGTGGTAGCTAATATATTTGTTATACCATTTAAAGGCATAATAAAGTTTTGAGTATATTCTATTTACAAGTTGAATATAGGAGACAGAGTGAGGATTTTAGGGATTGTTTCTAAAATTAATTTTGTTTTGTATCCCAATTGCCAGTTTTATCTCATTACTAAGATAATACCCGTGTTACATACAGGTGGAATATATTTAAAACGTCACACACACACACACACACACATATATTATAAAATTTAGTAAAATGCAAATGTCATATTTATATACAAATACTTTTACATATAAATTATGATACATTAAATTGTTATTTTATTTCAAATACAAAAACATACATTGTACGCACGAGTTAAAAATTTGGGCAGCTGTCAACCCCTCCTGCTCCTTTCTGGCTTGAATGCTTCATCATATGTAACAGGAGGAGGCTGCATTACAAGAAGTGCATGTTTCATTAGTAATTCCAATTTAAATTAAGTTGGATGAAACATCATAATTAAAAAAAACTTCAATTATGTATAACATTATTATAGAATCACCCAGACGATTAATCATCTATGCGTAATAGTTTGAATCGTAAATCACTATTTCGTTACCGGATGGAGAGGTTTTAGGAACATCAATTTCATTAAGCATTGTAAAACTTTGAACCTCCATTAATGAAAGCTGTAAATAATAAAATAATAACAACCATCAGATTTATAAGTACATTTGAATGTGAAATTTATAAATACCGGATGAAGAAGTTAAATTGATTGTAGACAGAAGCTTCAAAGGCAAACGATGGATAGAATGTGGAGAATGCATCCTGGAATGTATGTTATCTAGTAAACTCGTAGACGTTTATTTTTGTAAAAGCTCTTAAGTTTAGAAACAATTATAATTTGATATTAATTAGAAAAATCAATGAAATTAATGGTATGAGAAATGGAATTAATGTTTCATAAAAAAAGGGACTCGTGCATTCAATTAGAAGTTATGGATTTAGAATTGATTTTTGATTAAAATTAATTAGTGATTGATGTGGCAATTATATATATGGAAATTGTATGATGTGAAAGCATAGGTGGACACCCTAGAAAAGTGACACGTGTATTATTTTGTTACTTTAATATATTAGTAAGATTTAACCATAACTAGCTTCAAAAATAAACATAAAAATCAGCACGTCTAATGTCCCAACATATAATTAACCGCTTTTTGCCCAAACAATTTCAAGAAAATTAACACAAAATCAAGATGAAAATTTGTTTTTAAATGTTACTCTTCAGCTGTAGTCGTTACGATAATTGTACGAAATAGAGAAATGCTACACCTAAGTTGTTCACAAGCCAACTGCGTTGAGCAACGATCTAGCTAGTCGACTCGAACTCTAAATAAAATACGTGTATCAATAAAATATATAGAAACACTACAAATGTTCTAAAAACAAAAAAAATGTGCGCTCTATTTGTTGACTTAATCATCAGTAACACTTATGCTTTATGAATAAACGCTTTTCAAATAAAGAAAGATCATGCTTATTAAATTATCAGTTAATAAAATAATCTGCACACGACGTTATTAAAAAACTATACTTTTTAAAGAGATTCTGGTTCTGGTTAATATAATAAAGGTTTGAAATACATCGTAATAATAATAAAAATAAAAAACAAAGATGCCACTAGGTTTAATAAATAATAATGGACTAAACACAATGTGCCGACATTGTTAGTCAACGAAACTAGGCAGGTGAAGTTGTAATATTACTGATATATTAAAGCAAGATAATTCTTCACATGTTCTTATTCTAGCCTATCCATATAGGATTCCATGTAATTGTATTTTTATATCAATAATTTCCACAATTCATAATTTTTTTTAATCAACTAAATTAAAATCAACATTCCAATTTAATTCAATTAATCCTACAATTAAATCTATTTATTCAAATTGATGCAATTAACTCCATGATTAAGTCTATTTATTCCAATTAATAACCACCTTGTCAAATGTATGTCTTTCTTTTTAAGTTTTTGTTTTATTTAAATCTATTTATTCAAATTAATGCAATTAACTCCATCATGATTAAGTCTATTTATTCCAATTAATAACCACCTTATCAATGATTTAATTTACTCTTGAGAAAAGAAGAAGAGCCGGTGAATAGTGATCAAACCGAATGATCTTTAAGTTTTATTTATTTATTAAAGAATGACATGAAAAATGCTATAAAGATATAGATATTTCTGAAAATTATTTATAAAAAATACTCTAAAAGAAAAAGAAAAAAAAACGTTCTTTAGAACAATTAGGAACATTTAAAAAAATTAAATAATGCTGTTTACAATGAAATTTTTGAAAACTTAATGTGATAGAGTTTAAAGCTGATATATATTTGTAAACTTAGTTTCAATTAATATTACAAAATCTTTTACTAATATGTGTTTTTTATTTTTTTCAGGTCTAATGGTTTATTTATGTTATATTATTTCTTATTCATTGCATTGTTTATTTATAAAGTATGTGTCATTCTATGTGGACACTTTAAAAAGATGACATGTGTCCAAATAATATTGCTTTAATATAGTAGTAAGACTAGGATAATAACCCGTGTTACACACGGGTGGAAAACATCTCAACAAAAATATAAAGTATTTTCTTTTTATGTTATAAACATAGTTTATCATCTTTTGTAACATCTGAGGGTAAAAAACTTACGTCAAATATTTGTGTTGACTGAATACGTAGTTTATGTTTTATATTTTTTGTTGAGATGTTTTCCACCCGTGTGTAACACGGGTTATTATCCTAGTCTTACTACTATATTAAAGCAATATTATTTGGACGCATGTCATCTTTTTAAAGTGTCCACATAGAATGACACATAAGATATTTCCTAAACTAAACCTTATTTAAATCTATTAAATTAATATGCTAAATTTATTATTATTTTTAAAATTCCTAAATTAAATTTTCATTAACTCTCATTTAATGGTGATTTTCAGAAATAAAAAAAATGTTTAATGCAATTTATTTATTACGTCTTTAAACTAATTTTTAAATACTTTATTTCAAAATATTATTATTTTAAAGATCCATTTGATTTGCGTAAAACAACTAACATATGCCTAAACTATTAAAAGTCTCTTTTCAAGCGTGTGTACGTCTAGATACCTAGAATTTGCCTTCTGTGAAAATTTAGTTAAACTTGGCTTGATTTTTGATTTATTTTACCATTTTAAAACTAAAGCTATCATTTCATACCATTGAACTGTATATAAACATCTTTTTTATTAATGTTATATTCTATATTTAACACGTGTATTACACGGGTTACTAACCTAGTATACTATTAAAGCAAGATAATTTTTCCACATGGTACTATTATAGAGTGTCCACATTGGATTCCACATAAGCAATTCCCTTAAATACATTTTCCACCTAATTAACATTTAATTAACATTCATTAAAATGTATAACAATTCATTAAATGCATAAAATCCTCTATCCATTATTTTTCATTTAATTACCATTATAAAATTTTATTAAGCTATTCATATAAATTTAGAAAGACTAATATTTAACCTTTTACAAGCTAACTTCTAACTAATATATTAAAACAACTTAATTTTCTCCACATGTCATTAATCTAGGGTATCCACATAGGACTCCATGTCATCACCATTTCATATAATTAATTTCCACATATTCATAATTAATTTTAATCAACAAAAACAATGTCTTCTCATTCATTCCATAAACGATGACCGTTTTCTCAATTCCGTATGCTCAATTCCAATTAAACATGTTAATATCGTTATAGCAAAAAGCAACTATAGGTTACGATCGATCCAAATTAGCTACATATGCTTTATATTTATTAATTTAGTTTCTTAATTGATGGTTTCTTTTCATGCAGTTATCTACTATTTCCTTCATTGTGTAACCTCTCTGTGAAGTTTAAATAGAGGTAATCAATTTCCTCATGTTTCATATTTTAATGCAAATATTGCTATGAAGTTTTGTTTTTTAATATCATTATTGAATAGATTTTATTATCTTTATTTAGGGTTTTTCAAGTTATCAATTTTGATATTTATTGATAAGTCACAGTGTTTAACGAGTGATTCGACTTCATTTTTTTTTTAATTTTGCATACGGTTATCAATTTTGATAATTATTGATAAGTCACAGTGCAACTTCTAACATTGTTCAATCTGTCATATATGAAAACAGAAATTTACTTCATTACCAAAATCGTCTCCATCTTCAATCTGTCCATCTTCTTCATCAAATGTGTTGGTAGGTATGTTAATTTTAAGATTTTGCTAATTTTCTGTATTTAATTCCATTTTAGTTATTTGATATTTGTGTAAATTCTTTATTTCATATCAACTTATTTTATATAGTTAGTTGATAGTTGATTCAATAATTTATTTTTTCCATCTAAAGTGTTTCTTGGTAATTTTAAAATTTTCAAATTCAAACGTATTGTTTAACTGCTATTGAAGTTATTCAAGTATATTTGGAAATTAAAATATTTTGTAAATTTTGGTAATACATTGATCAATTAGTTATGTATTAACTAGAAATTCACCTTATTATATAGTTAACTATAATTAGGATGTTTCATTCTCTATGATTATGACCTTGTTATATAATTAGTATCATAGATAATTTGTTTCATAAGTGGTTGTTTCGATTTGTAAATATATATATATGATTAGTTATAGTTTAACTATCAATTCTTTATATTTAGAATTAACTATAATTAGGATGTTTTATTTTTCTACATATCTAATTTTTGGTAGTTCCAAAAATCAAGCTATGGATTTTGATTAGAAATTATATGCTGTATTTATAAGCTGTATATTATGGCATATTGAATTCGATTTATTGTATTTATTATTTAATTAAAACGGTTTCTAAATTCACGATGTTTAACAAAAATAAGCATCTCCATATGTACTATATAACATCCGCTCATAGATGCATTCTCCACATTCATAACAATCTTCTTCCTTTGAAGCTTTTACAAAGTAAGTTCTTCAACTATTAATTATAAATTTTATATTTAAACGTATTGTTTCACTAAAGTCTTTTATCATTTATTTAAAACAGATTACAATGGAGGTTCAAAGCTTTACAATGTTGAATGAAATTGATGTTCTCAAAACATCTCCATCCAAAGTTAAGGTTAGAGTTTTGAGAGTATGGACCGTCAAGGATAACAAACACGCCTACGAGGACTTCTTGATGGAGATGGCTCTCATGGATCAATCTGTAAGTTTTTAATTATTTTATATTTTCATTTCTCTATAATAATTACTACTCTTTTCATTAATTATTTACAGATGGCCAACTAGAGTTGGCTTATACTTAAAAGATCCAGTTTTTTCTAGAGTTGGCTTATACTTAAAGGATCCAGTTTTTTCACAAGGTCAATCATTATCTAGAGTTGGCTTATACTTAAAAGATCCAGTTTTTTCACATTGGCCAACTTTATGTAGCTCTGTCAAGAGTGAAAAGTAGAGCCGGTATTAAGTTAGTCATACTCGACAAAGAATCACAACTTACAAATAAAACAACAAACCTTGTTTACAAGGAGATTTTCGGAAGCTTAATGTGAAAAAGTTTAAGCCTGGTATGTATTTGTAAGCTTAGTTTTCAATTAATATCACAAAATTTGTTACTACTATGTGTTTTTTTATTTTTTTTCAGGTTAATGGTTTATTTATGTTACATTATTTCTTATTCACTGTATTGTTTATTTATAAAGTATTTTCTTTTTATATTATAGACATAGTTTAACTTCTTTTGTAATATCTGATGGTGAAAAATTTATATCAAAAATTTGTGTTGATTGAATATGTTGTTTATATCTATATTGTTTGTTGATATGTTTTCCACACACAGGTTATTTTCCTAGTTTGACAATAAGGGACTCTTTACTCTTTAGCATCATTGTGTTGAACTATTAAGAGGTATGAGCGATTAAGCAAGCGTTAACATCTGAATTATTCAGTATGTTTTGAAACTTAAATGTTAAGAGACTTCATGAATTGCTAAATTGTATATTTTAGGTAAACCAAACACACTCTTTCTGACTACCTTTGATTGATTTAGAGGTAGCCTTTTAATAGATTCATTGAGAGGCTACCAAACAATCCAAAAGAGAGAGCTTTTTCTCAAATCTACTTTGTAAATGTATATTATATAGACTAATTTTGTTATCGGTTGTATGAGGAAATACTTTCAGGAGGTCACTCATCATGGAATTATCTCATCCAGGTACGTTTTATTGTTGAGTTTTGCTCATCCATAGCAGTTGCTTAAAACACGTTGGTGATATTAGAGAAGACATTTCTTACGGCTTAGTGTTTCTTGTGACATTCGTCAATTTCGGGTCTTGTTTGTATTCGTTTTTGTATTTGTTTATTATGTAAACCGACCCGATTTGTAAACCGAAGCTTATGTTATAATCAAAATGATGGATTTATGTTACAATATTGTTTCACACTTGTTGGGTCTTGAAAACATCATATTTTTATTTTTATTTATTTATTTTTTTTTGTTGTTTTGTGTTTTTGTCTTGATCCATTTTGCATGAAAACT
This sequence comes from Bidens hawaiensis, assembly GCF_021521415.1. Lineage (NCBI taxonomy): Eukaryota > Viridiplantae > Streptophyta > Magnoliopsida > Asterales > Asteraceae > Bidens > Bidens hawaiensis. Next base: position 49,518 of record NW_027494520.1, on the reverse strand, counting down.
CTTGTGTCTCACACCCATATTTGACCACCAACATTACCCTATATATACACCACTTTTCCTCTTCATTTTCCCTTGCTACAACTCAAAAAAAAAAAAAAACTCTCTCAAACATCAAAGATTCAAGGTTATCTTCTTAAGTGTTCATGAAGGATTTTGGTCTTTCATCTTAATTAGTTTATGTAGCCTTATTAATACTTGTTTATGGTTGTGCAACATATATATAATATACACCCCTTGTTTACCTTTGGTAGTTACTTCTCCGATTCCGGTCGGTGAGGTTTCGGACCCCATAAGGCAAGGCTTCATGGAGGACTTCGTGTCCTTGATATATATACATCTATATAACTTGTTCATACATATTAATCTTGCTTATTTTAGTTTGTTGGTCATGTTTACAAGTTCCATGGTTATGGGTTTTTAAGAGTCTATGCTTCGGTTTAACCGTAAATAGCTCTAAACCGTAAACCGAACTTTGTTACTAGTTTTGTTTGTTTAAACATACTTAGTGTTAGATCTAAGTTTCTAAAATCATTGTTACAAATTCTATGGTTATGAGTTTGTAGAATCTTACCTTGGTCTTAACCCGAAACACGATCCGAACCGAAAACCGAACTTTTATTTAAAGACTTTATTGTTAACTTTTGGTATTTTTTTATTTGTACATTATTATACAAGTTATTTAGTGTTTGGACTCGTGGAAACCATCTATGAACTTGTTGTGAGATGGAAACCGAACCAAACCGATTCTTGCTCGCTTAAGACACACAAGTGTGTTTTTTTAGCCATCAAGACTTGTATATTTCTTTAAAAATAGTTACAAATTGATTTTTAAATATTTTCTTAAGTACTTGGAAATGTTGGATCCAACTTGATCTCATAACAAAGTTTTGACCGACAAAACCGAACACACGCTTAACGTGCGTTGTTAGTTCTAAAACAATGGAACTACATACTTGGTTAAGTCTTATTAAATTTTATTGAGTTATCTCATAACATTCAATATTTTGGAAAGTTGACTTTGGGTTTGACCAATTATCAAGACCCGAACCGACAACCCGAACACTCGATAAAAAAAAACCGTTTTAGTATCTTTATTCCAAAGGGATTTGCATTCTTGCATTTTACCCACCTTATTACTTAATATAGGTTGAGTAAATATTAAGGTTAGATACTTTAACCCGGTTTCGAGCAAACTTACATTTTTAAAGGGTTATTATTATAAATTATTAAATAGTCACATTTTAAACCTTGAACTTTAATTATTTACATTTCTCAACATTTATTTTGTTTAAAGACCTTCAAGACAACCCTTCTAAATTCAAGACTTCTTTTCTTTTTAGGCATTGTGCGTTAAACTCGTCGTTCCGACAAATCTCCAAATTATCATCTTTCAAGTTTACTACTTGAAGGTGAGTACTTCATACCCCATTTTCCATCTTTTATTTTGGGGGTGACATTTCATACTTATTCAACAAAATGCTTTATATTTGAATCTTAAACCACAAACGTAGTTGTATACTTTACCTAAATAATTGCTCGATTTGGTGTTCTATGCTTATCTGCCTATGTGTTTATCGTTTTTGGTTGGTGGAACTATAAAATCCTAGACTATTTGGCATCCCCTTATAGCAAGGTGTCGTTAACGTAATGCAATTAACGATAACTATAAAATCCTAGACTATTTGGCATCCCCTTATAGCTAGGTGTCGCTAATGTGTTTAGCGATATCTATTTATCCAAATTACCACTTTTATTTATCGTTTCGTATGCAAGTTTTGTGGCTATCTTTATTATATACTAATATGATTAAACTTATGAATTGCTCACCAACCTTTGTGTTGACAAACTTTATTTTATGAAATGTTGCACGTTTGCATCTTGGTTGATTTATGATTGTGAAGAAAACGACATCAAAGACCTTAGGATATTAGTAAAAATGAACAATATCAATTTGCCATATTTTGTGATATATTGTTTATGGTTATTTTATGGATAATTGTTATGTGACATTTTCGATGTTGTGAAATGAAATGAATTTATTAAATACTGTCACTTTAATTAGTTTCATGTGCTTATGGACAATCGTTACACCTCGGCATGTTTTGCCGCCTTTGGTCGGGGTGTGACATTTCTCATACGGAGAAGACTTAATGACGCGATATTGGACTAACAAGTCACAAACACCAACCTTGTGACTCACTGTTCTGGAAAATGTTTGCCCCGCCTATAAACAATACATAACAAAAGTGACTGTGATACTATCTGTAACATCGGACTTCTCATGAGTCATGCCAACCAACATTGTCCACTTGTCCAAAAAAACCTAGCTGATTTTTTTTTCGTCGTGCGAGTGGAAACTTAGCAGCATGTTACCCATCTCATAGTTACTCCCATCTAGCACATTTACTTGTGAGTTATCCTGTCATCCACAGTAATTGCATACAAAACGCGCTAGTGATAATTTAGACGGAACCTATGTTATGGCAGTATCTCTCCTACAGACAAAGTTGAATATAAGTAAATTAAGACACATGGTTTGTCTAAAGTGAATATTTTATAGTATTTTGGTAAACCACGATATAAATTAAGTTATTAACTATTAACCTTCCGAACTTGACATGATCCTTGCTTTAAACTTGATATTACATAAATGTTAATCACGTGGTAGCACCTTAAAGTTGTCCCGTAATTAAACTACCATGATCTTGTAACATACTAAAACATGATATATTATTATTTTGTTTGAGATAATTATTTATTAATATAAAGACCTTTCCCAAATATTGTGGGGTTATATATTGTGACTAGAGGGACTAAGAACAAATGAAGTCAAATTATGCGGCAAATGAGTAAATCATACATGTGAAATAGACTTAACTTTGTACAAATAGTTGCATAATGGAAAAGGTGTCTTAGGCCTCTCATTAAGCTATGTGTTGTCCGCTAACCCTGGCGTTTTCAATGCCACATAAACACATTAACATTGACCACATCACGCTAGGGCGTTAATATAGGGCATTTTCGAAGGGGCGGCAACACAACAACAGGAGTGTGGGCTAAATAGAAGGCAGGAGGCAGGAAAGTAATGTCCTTAACGAGCATTTTGCACCATATCATCATCACCTTTTTTAGTGAAAAGACATGTGTAGTGGACATTACCCTTCAATCATTACTACGTTAAGACACATATGAGGTTTTATTGTAGAAACGTCCATGGCCTTATAACGCCTCGTAATGCCCATCGGGATGGTGTAGGGGCTTTATCTGCCCTTATAATGTCTCATTACGCATGGCCTTAAAACCGCACTAGCTACTTGACACTGACAAGAGGTTTTAACTAGCATACGCTATCCCATGACACATAGCCTTAGAAAGAAAAAACTGGCAAAAATTGTGTGCAAGGTGCGATAATGAAAGAGCCACTAAATTGCATGTAGATTTTGATTTCAGGCTACTAAAACAATTAAAACAAGTTGTATTAGATTAGTATACATCACCGTAAGTGTTATTATCCGCTTGCTTGCGATTCTTGAAATCAAGCAGAGTTTGACACAAAGGGAACGATCCATAGAACAAAAAATGTTTTTTTTTTCTATTTTGAAAGGTGGTATTATATTCAAATAGATACTAGCAATTAACTAAAACCCAAACAATACAAAGATAACGAAAGACTTAAAAGTTTACAACAACCCCGAAAAGAGGGTTATTTTTAAGAGTCGATTTATTATAGGGAAAATTCTCAAAATTTTATCCCCATAAATAAAAGTATCCAAAAATGTCTCATATAAACACGTCTTTGACAACGTGTTAGGAATCAACGCGTCCTTCACGACTTGTTTGGCCACCAAACGCGTCTTTCACGACCTGCTAGCCTTTAACGCACCTCTTTCACGACATGTTTGGCCTATTAATTGTTTTTTTTTATATTACATTATTATATTTAATTATATACATATTTGGTTTTTCTTTTATAACTTGTAATATATAAATTTATATATAATTTCGAATACGTCGTTGAAACGTGCTTATTTTTTCTACATGTCATAAATTTTTACTCAAAACCGAGTGTCAAATTGATATCAGAATGTTCGATAAAAGTTTAATAAAGTTTGACCACGCTCGTTTTAAGTAAAGTTTATGTCAACACATAGATAAAATAGGCACGTCTCAACGGTATATTTGAAACTCCAAAAATCTTTATGCATTATAAGTTATTAAAAATCCAAATATGAGTAAAATTAATTATGATAATGTACTGTTAGAAAAAACAATTAATATGGCAAACATGTCGTAAAAGACGCGCTAGAGACTAACATGTCGTGAAAGACGTGTGTTGAAGGCTAACAAGTCATCAAATACGTGTTTGTAGCGAACATTTTTGAAAACTTTTATTGATGAGAATGACAGGGACTAAAATAAAATCTCTCTTGATTAATAAAACATTTTAGAAATTTTCCTTTTATTATATGAATTTGTCGTGGCATATTTGTCAACGACCTCATCCAATCCATTTAAGTGAAGAATGCATATGGTCACTCCACATTAAATTCTAACATTTTGTCTAGTAATAGAGGAGCTACCTCTTGTAGCTATCCTATTAGAATATGGATAAGTTTACATCTAATCAACGACCCTTTATATATATAATTTTTTATAATTGCAAATTCTTTTTAATATCTTTTTCGTGGAATTTCAATTCAAGATTTCTCACTCTCTCAACCAAAAATATTTAAAGACATTGTCTTTGTCAATCGATCATCAACCCCATTAGTAACGACCTTTGTATCTCCGGTTTGTGTTATTTATATATTACATGAAATATTTCGAGGAAAAATATAAAAATAATAGTTTAAATGTTCAAATACAGGATCACATATAAGATAGTTTATCAAGGTACATATGTTCGCTAAAATATACGATTGATTCATTGTATTTTTATATATAATATACAATATTTATTTAAGATAATTAAGCATATCTCGATGAACATATACATTGAACCTGTTTAATTCATGTTCAAATTACCTTCAACTGCATCGACTAGTTTTCTTATATAAATATCAAGTACTTATAGATAATATATTTAATTAATGATTTGATTAAGTTTTGCACAAGATTAAATCAATAATAATGATATGAAAATTTGATAGGGATGTTTGAATGATTTTCCAATTATTTCCTTTTCAGTTTTCTAAACCATTTTATTTTACAATTTATTTTTTAGTATAAATAATTGATACTGCCAAAAATTCTACTCCTGAATCTAAACAACTAGAGGTGCACAAACCGGGTATTCTTAGGAACCGGAACTAGGTATAGTCAACAAAAGTCAAAATCGGGTCCGGGTAGGAACCGGTTCCGCGTATAATCGGGTATTTGACCGGTTCCGTCGGGTTTTTTCGGGTTTCGGGTAGGGTATAGCCGGGTTTTGACCGGGTATTGGTGGAACCGGTTCCGGGTTGGTTTCGGTTCCGGTTCCAGTTTCAGAGGGAAACCCAAGACCCGGTCCATACCCGCGGGTAGGGTAGGATTGGGTCCGGACTCGGTTTTTTTTTTGCACCTCTATAAACAACTATCTAGTATAGTGCGCACGTGTACACACTTGTTCATGGGATTTACCCAACAAATCCGCAATCCTGCACTGGTAAACCCACAAACCTGTCCCACTTAAGTTTCATTAGATGGATCATGGTTCCGGAAAATTATTTCTCAAGGTGCCAGTCCGAGTACCAGTTGTACCCGATGTCTGCTATCCAAAACACGTGAACCCGTTTCTTACGTATTCACCCAAGTTCTTTTAGGAGTTGGTTATTTTATTTAAAGGTGATCGTTCGCTCACCTAAGAAGGGACAACTTGTTTAGTATTCTTTAGATCACCCAAACAATTCTCGTTGATAAAATAATACAGTGAATATTAGATTGCTAGAACTAAAAATGCTACGCAGTAGTCGGTTATGGTTAATACAATTTCTTTAAAACATCAGTATGTAGTATCAAGTAAGCAATCTCATAATCGAAAGAAATATCACTGCTTATAATCTCAATTTAATACAATGAGTTCACAAAATGAACCTAATCTAGTTAAGCAGTTCTGTCGATAATCACTTTTTGGGTTTACCCATTAAAACCGCTAACTCAACCCACTAAATCCATCAAGAACATAATGGACCCCCGTCCTTAACGGTCTGGTTCTTAGGTATGACGCTAACACCTTCCAGTTCCGGCCAGGTTCAGTGTTACCCGTTTCACACTCCCAGAGGTGTTCACGCGATGTTCTTCTTTGAATTAAAGGAAAAAAACCTAAACAATACCATTGTCAAATTTAAAAGAATAAAATGCTCATTTTTATGGTATATAATTTTAAAAAAAATATTAATGTATAAAGAAATTATAACCTAATGTGGAGGAAAGTTGGTTTATAAGTCAATAATATTGTTTGGATATATATTTTAAAAGTTGTAATTACTTGCACGTCTTAAATGATGTAAAATTGTCTTTTTCCCCCTCCACATATCTACATATGGTACAGTATGGATATATATATATATATATATATATAAATTATGAATTCACATATTTTTGAAATAAATGTTGGTTAATGCTTATTGAATTATTGTATTAGGGTTTCGTGACAATAATTCTCTGCAAACCTCATGGGTATTTTCAGACTTCCAGCACAATTTCAACAAGTGTATGTCATTAACAGGGAACAACACCATTGCTCTATGATTCAAACTCAGGTAAAGCGAGTTGTATGCTGATGATAAGTGAACTAGATCAAACTGAATAGTCCGACCGGGTATTTCCCCAGATGTGAGTATCCTAAATGTTATGAGAACGGATCCAAGCTGATGCCTGCAAAACAGAACACCGTTGAGTCTCGTTACGGGAATGACAGAGTGGGGGGGGGGGGGCTTCCCGTAACCACCCTCCGGTGTAAGAATCAGTCTGTATCTTAATCGGAAATAATACGAGTACCAGTAGACTGCGTAAGGCTTGAGGGTGTATGTCCCTACCTTGAAGAGAAGGTCTTCCTATTTATAGCCGAAGGTGGAGGGAAGGTGATTGGTGGAGTTGTCACTATCAAGTTATTCTCTTTCTGCCTGAATGGAAACGTGTTGAGCCTTTATTGGATGTGACAGCCTGGACCCGTTTATGGTGTAGCCATTATCTGTGCACGTCATAGGATGGCCATTACGTGTCGAGGTGTCCTCTTTCCATTGGCCGATGTTGCTCTCAGAAGGTTTTAAGGTTTTAGGGAATCTTCTAGAAGTAGTTTGTTACAACAGCTCTTCCATATCACGTGGGGATCATACGTGTGATAAGTCCCTTGAGTTGTTTTGTGGATTCCTTCCGCGGATGCTCGTCCGTGGGTTATAATGGAAATCCACAAAGCGTATCTTGGATTGTGAATGGCTTTACCAGTCCACGTGTTCCTCGTGCAGATGCCTTTTGGCGATCCGCGGGTTGGATAAGGGATCTGTGGGTAGCTTTGCTACCCTACCTCTATAATAAGGTAAAGTGAGTTGTATGCTGATGATAAGCCTTTTAGAGTCCCCGGAAATCAATTGCATTACAGCCGTTCAAAAAAAGTAAAAAAAAAAAAAAGAAGGTTAATCGTTATTAAATACATGATACCTTCTAACTCTATTTCTATATTATACATTTTTGTTTGTAATGGAACAAACTTTTACCCCTTGAAGATATAGATTAACACAAACCAATATTAGACAGAACTAGAATTGTTAAAACATAAATTAACACAAAAAGACAAGTTACTTGGTTTCGAGTGCCCGATCGATCAACACAAACAAGTCCTAAGTACACTAAGTAAACAACCATAAGGAGTAACCACAACAACATTCAAACAGACCTAAAGACATGCTCATAAAAAATCAACATATATGTAGCACCAGACATTATTGAAATCAACACACATGTTTGCACCATTTTGGGGTTTTACCACCCTATTAGCATGGTGCATACATACAAATGCACAAATATTCCTAAATTACTCTTCCATTGACGACAAAGTTTCTAATCAAATTCTGTTAAGACTCGATTCAAGGATCACAAGAATGTTCCATAGTCGATGTCACAGTCGTATCATGCATGGTGATTAGAAACATGGTAACCAAAGATATTCATTAGACCTAAATACATACCAAGGAAGAAAGCCACCCAATTCTTGACCATATTAACACGCATCTAATGTAAAATGAAAATTATTTCTTTTCGTTTAGGCCCAATTACAAATTTTGTCCTTTAAAATAAGACGAATTACGGTTCGTGTCCTTTTCTAAGTTTCCTTGCAGGCGGTGTACTTTAAACTTTTTTTTCCTACAAGTTTTGTCCTTTACGCTAACTGGGTTAGAAAAAGTCAGTTAAATCCCATCACGTGAGGCGCATGTGAGGGTACTTTTGTCCTTTCATATATCTCTGCAACTAAGCCCTCTGTATCACTCTTCCCCCTCCCTCTCAATCGAATCAATTCCCGGCGATTAAAAACCTTAAACCCTCGTGTCCGACGCGACTCAATTAGGGCTTCAATCAATTGCACATAATTCTCAGAACTTAAACACGTAAGATGGATGATCCTCCTCATCCTCGATTCTACATTCGTGAAGCTGATGAACAATCAAATGCTGATGCGTTTTATGGTAAGTTAAAACTTTAGGGTTTATAATTGGGTTTATTTAACTAACAGCTGTTTAATCTTGTTTGTATAGTAAATAATCCACATTTGTTCACGATCAAGATGCACCATGGTGGCAGTTTCACTAAATTTCCTGGACGGGTTTATAACAGAGCCGTTGTCCATTTTGTTGACATGCTAGATATTGACAAGTTTTCAGTTCACGAGCTTGATCGAATCTTGCTTGAATTATCCTATCCTACAGATAAGGTTAGATTCTACCATTATGTAGTACCGGGTTCAGATTTGGATTGGGGGCTTAGAGCTTTGGGAAGTGATGATGATGTTAGGGGATTTGCTAAGTATATTGGAGCTTTTAATCAGTTAATGAATGTGTATGTTGAGCATGAGTTCACCTCTGTACACACATACTTCTGCTCAACCTCAAAGTTTACCATTGAAGAGATAACAAATGAGGAGTTTCTTGCAAGCGAGGTCGTACTAGATAAAGCAAACTCAGTTAAGAAAATGTTGTTGTTGGAATGGCAAGATAGCACAAATGAGGTAGTTGTGGAACAAGACAAACAGGATGCAAATGTGAATGTTCAAGAAGAGAATAATGTTGGTGTTGTTGAACAAGAAGACCAGATTGATATATGTCATGAGGATCCAGAATTTGACCCTATGTTTGGAGAGGATGCTTTTGGTGTGCAACCTACAAATGAGGTGGAGATTGATTACAATGGTGATGTAGATGGAGGTGGGGATGGAGGTGGATATGGTGTGCAGCCTACAAATGAGGTGGATATGGATTACAATGGAGGTGGGGATGGAGGTGGGGATGAAGATAGTGAAGATTCTTCAATTTCAGATGAAGAAAGTGGAGATGAGTCTCCAAGTTCAGATGAAAGTGGAACTGATGATAGTAGGGATTCTAACTATGAAATGAGAGATGAGAGTTCTGATGATGATGAACATCTAGAGGGTTGTCCAGTTAAGAAACCAAAGAATGTGAAGAAATCTAAGAACAAAAAGAAATCTAAAAATGTTAAGAAAACTAGGGATGGTGATGAAGATTCAGAAAGTGATTCAGATAGTGACTTCAACTATGAAGATGGTGAAATACATGATGTAGATGTAGATATGAGGGATTTCAGACTGCATACTGATTTTGAAGTTGGACAGCAGGATGCAAATTGTAGTTTAGAGGTTTTGGACATAGAAATGGATGATGTGATGTTGGATAATGATAGGATGTATAATGAGAAACAAAGAAATGAGGGGGACATGGATTATCTTTTCCATGTGGGACAAGTTTTTGGTTCAAAAGCAGAGGTGAAGGATATGATCAAGGCACATGCAGTTGAAACAAGAAGACAAATTAGGATAAGAAAAGATGATTTGGTAAGGGTCAGGGCTGTGTGTGAAGGAGATATGGAAGTGCAGGGGGTTGGATCTAGCAGTGCTAATAAAGATGAGGGACCAGTCCAGAAAAGTATTGGGGGTAGGGGAAAAAGGAAAGACCCACTTGCTATTAGATGCCCTTGGGTACTGTTGTTGTCATACCAAAAGAGAACAGCTTCATGGAAAATTACAAGGTTGATAAATGAACATAAATGCCTTCAATCTAGGGAAATTTATGCTTGCACAGCCGGGTTCCTCTCAAACCATTTGGTTACTGATCTTCAAGATGACCCAAAGCTGAAAGTTAAATCCATCAAAGAAAGGTTTCAAAGGAGGTTTGAAGTTGGTGTGTCTGAGATGAAAGCTTATAGGGCAAAGATGTTGGCCAGGGAACATATAATTGGAAATTTCAGAGGCCAATATGGGTTATTGAGGGATTATATTGAAGAGTTGAAGAGGACTAATCCAGATACAACAGTGAAGCTTGAATTAGAAGAATGCTCAGATCCAACATCTGAGACAAGACAATTCAAGAGGATATACATCTGTTTGGGGTCTTTGAAAAAGGGGTTCAAAGCAATAGGTAGGGATCTGTTGGGACTGGATGGGGCTTTCCTTAAAAGTGCTTGGCCTGGTCAACTTTTAACAGCAGTTGCTCTAGATCCAAACAATGGATACTACCCTGTTGCATATGCTGTAGTTGAAGCTGAAACATTGAACTCTTGGGAATGGTTCTTGGAATGCCTTGGTGATGACTTGGATATAAACAACAAATCCAAGTTTACCTTTATGAGTGACAGGCAAAAGGGTCTTATACAGGCTGTAGATAAGTTGTTTCCTTCTGCAGAGCATAGGTTTTGTGTGAGGCACATTGAAGATAACCTAAGATCACTCTTCAAAGGAAAGCTTTTAAGGGATGCTCTTTGGAAGCTGGCTAGATGTACATCACCTACACAATATGAGAGAGAGATGAACAACCTAAAAAACTTGAACAAAAGGTGTCATCTTTGGGTATCTAAGATCCCACCAGAAACATGGTCAAGGTCACACTTCTCTGGTAAGTTTTTAATTTTGTATCCTTTATTCTCTCATAACTTTCAAGTTTTGTCCTTTATCTGTTGTGTTTTGTTATAATAGGTAGAGCAATGTCTGATGTGTTGACCAACAACATGTGTGAATGTTTCAATTCAAAGCTGGTAGATGGAAGGGACAAGCCTATTATCACATTGCTGGAATACATCAGAGAATATGTGATGAGGAAGATTGTTATTGTGTTGAAGGTAATTGATAGGTCATCAGGGTTACTAACACCATATGCTACACAAATTATGGAGTCAGTGAAGAAGGAAGCAAGCAGGTGAGTTGTATGTGAATATTTACTTGTCTTGTAAATGATGTGAATGGTTTACATATTTGGATGATAGGTACTCTGTGCATTGGAACGGTGAGGATCATTATCAGGTAACAGGTCCATATGGTGATCAGTGTGTAGTGAACATGAGCACAAGTACATGTGCATGTAGGAGATGGGAGATAACTGGGATACCTTGTATACATGTGGTGGCATGTATTTGGGTGAAGGGTGCACATGACAGATCTGTTGGCAGGCCAGAAACATTTGTCAAACCAATTTACACAATGGATAGGTGGAAGGCAGTGTATAGCTACAAGGTGTATCCCATCAATGGTATGAGTATGTGGCCCACATCACAAGTCCCAATCCAGATCACAGCTCCTAAATTAAAAAAGCAAACTGGAAGGCCAAAGAAATCAAGGAAAAAGTCAGCAGTGGAAAGGGAAGATGGTGGTTCAAGGAAAAAGTCAAAGGTTGATGCAAAGGGCAAGGGAAAGGCTGTGGAGGGTGAAGGCCAGAAAGTGAAGGCAGTGAGAAAGACAAAGCCAAAAGGATCAAACACTTGTGGGACATGTGGTCAAAAGGGTCACAACAAGAGATCATGCATGAAAAATTTTGCAGATTAATGTGCCTACTGATTGACTGTTTTTGTAGTTTTTATGACTTTATGGTATGGATATTTTTATGACTGTTTTTGCAGATTAAGTTGTTAGACTTTTTTTGAAGTTTTTCATGGTATGGATGTATTAAGTTGTTGTCTGGACTTATTTTAAGTTTTTCAAACACTTGTATGGATGTATTAAGTTGTTATGGATGTATTAAGTTTTTCATGTTTTTGAAGTTTTTCATGGTATGGTAATGGTTGTGCATAACTGCAGATGGATGGATCAGATGTTACTTATTTTAAGGGTTTGGACATATTTGCCTTTGGATCAGATTTTACTTAATTTAATGGTTTGGCAGTTTTTACTTATTTGCCCTTGGATCAGATCAGATCATATTATGCAGTATTCATCTCTTGGTTTATGGATGTTGTAGATGGATGTGTAGATAGTGCACAATGTGCAGATTGTGCATGATGTGCAGATTCTGCATAATGTGTAGATTGTGCATAATGTGTAGATAGTGCACAATGTGCAGATTGTGCATCATGTGTAGATAGTGCACAATGTGCAGATTGTGTATACAATCCATCCAAAAGTCCAAAATAAACTAACCAAAGATCCAAATTAAATCCAAAATAAACTGATGATACATTGCTTAAAAGGGATCCAAAATTACATCCAAAATAAAGTCAAAATACATAATACTTAAACTGCATAAAGTCCTAAATTAACTAATAAAGTCAAAATACAAATAGTCAACAACTTCAAATTCAGTCAACTAGTTACATTTTCATTGCAATTACAATTGCAATGAAAATGATCCAACTAATGACCAATCTGTTCTTCATCTTCCTTGCTTGTTCTTTATAACTCTCTAAACTTTGTTCAACCATGTTTTTCGATTTCAATAAGCCCGGGATAATCTCCAATGCCCGTTCACACATTGGTGGGTCACGCCATCCAAGAAAGGGGCAATCCGATGTCTGGAAAAGAGGAGAAACATGAAGTATAAACAATTGACTGGAACTTAAATCGAATTACACACTTACCATATCCGGACAAGAGAAAAACCGACGACCTGGATTTCTATCAGTCCATGAAGTTCGAACAACTGCTACCTTGCCACAAACACAGTAAGCCATCATCAATTGAGCCCTGGTATTTGAATTTCGCATCGAGCCCTAATTGATTGAAGCCCTAATTGAGTCGCGTCGGACACGAGCCCTAATTGAAGCCCTGATTGAAGCCCTAATTGAGTCGCGTCGCCGGGGAATTGAATCGATTGAAGGTGGGGTTGGGTTAAAAAGAGGGGGAAGAGTGATACAGAGGGCTTAGTTGCAGGTACATACGAAATGACAAAAATGCCCTCACATGCGTCTCACGTGAGGGTATTTAACCGACTTTTTCTAACCTAGTTAGCGTAAAGGACAAAACTTGTAGGAAAAAAAAGTTTAAAGTACACCGCCTGCAAGAAAACTTAGAAAAGGACACGAACCGTAATTCGTCTTATTTTAAAAGACAAAATTTGTACTTCTGTCTTTCATTTAATAAAAAAAAATGTAACGAACTTAGAATCGGTCCCTAAAGCGGCATGAGATAAGAACTACTGATAGTGAGAACTGAGATTTTCTATAGATAAAAACACAGATTTACTCTATTATTTTATTACACACAAGAGCATATTGCATATATATAAATAATAAAAAAATAAAAAATTAAAATGCCATCTACATGACCAACCATTAGAGGACAAATGAAGGGAACTTCCAGGCCCTGGCACATCCCTGTCCTCAAAGAGTGAGAAGCAGACAGGCTTAACAGTACCCCCCCCCCCCCTCCCCAAACCACCAAGCATGCAACTCCTTATGCACAATGTACACATCACAAGATTGGATTTGGTGAAAGAGAGAAGTGCTGCCCTTTTTTGAACCCATTCCTAACAAAAGAATAATCAAAATGTAGGAAAAGACAAAAGCAACAAAAAGATCATCTCAACTCATAATCACTATTACCATCATACGCAAACATATAAACATCCCTCTTTCTCAAATCTATCTAATGACTTGAAGAAAGATGAACAACAACATAATAAAGACCTCACAAGTTTCTTACTTTTTAAACCCAAAACCAGACCCATCTTGTTTACTAGCATAATTCCTGATGGCCTGCAGGAGACACTACCTCCTACCCACACCCCATACCCCTACCCCTATCCCCACCTACAATCTTACTATTATTTTCTATTCATGTTTGTTGTCTGCAAATCACATTCCTGGAAACCTGGATTTTATCATATTAATTAATATTATAGAGCTGTTGTAATCTACTGCTTCAATTATAATTATATCAAGCAAAGTCTAGGGCCCATTAGATAGCAAAAGATCATCTTTTCTGCAGTTCAAGATTCTTTTTTGCTACAGCTTAGTGCGTTTTAGCTAGGTTTCAAGTTTTCATTTTCAACCAACTTGTGTTCTCAGATCAAGCTGGTATAATAATAATAATATTATTATTATTAGCTGAAGGAGCACTAGATTCTGTTAGATTTGAAGCTTTTGCAGATGTCAAATACTAATCAGAATATTAATAACCCATCTCAGTTCAATAGAGGATCATCTTCATCTTCCTTCAACTTCTCTTATGCACCTTTGAATTCATCAAATGAAACCCTAGATCAGCCACAGCCACGTGTCCACCAAAGAGAGAGTTATCATCATGGGTTACAAGAACAGATCCAAGCACAAAGAGAACAAAGAGAGCAAAGAGAATCAACCACAAACCCAAACCCAGATCCAGATCCAGATCCAATGCCACCACCACCACTGTCATCCTCACCGTCACCATCGAACAGCCAGGAGGCTGCAGCAGTGGTGAGATATAGAGAATGCCAGAAGAACCATGCTGCTAGCATGGGGGCTTATGTGGTAGATGGGTGTGGTGAATTTATGGCTAATGGGGAAGAAGGCACCCCGGGAAGTTTAAAGTGTGCTGCGTGCGATTGCCACCGCAGCTTCCACCGACGAGAGGTGGAAGGTGAGTCGCAATCCACGACATGGATACCGGGTTTACAAAACCCGGTACCACCAACTCGTGGTGCTGTTGCTGCTATTGCGGCTGCACCAGCAATGCAGCCGCATTATCAGCAACAGCACCCCCATCGATACACCCACCAAGTGCCACCAATCATGGTGGCATTTGGTGGGAACAACAATAATAGTGTTGCACCGACGGAATCCTCGAGTGAGGATCTCAACATGTACCAGACACACCCGGGACAGCAGCCGGTAAAGAAACGGTTCCGAACGAAATTTACGGAAGAACAAAAGGCGAAAATGCATGATTTTGCGGAAAAAATAGGGTGGAAGATTCAAAAGCAAGATGAACAAGAGATTCTAAACTTCTGTGAAGAAGTTGGACCTAAAAGTAAAGTGTTCAAAGTAT
The DNA here is from genome assembly GCF_021521415.1 of Bidens hawaiensis. Lineage (NCBI taxonomy): Eukaryota > Viridiplantae > Streptophyta > Magnoliopsida > Asterales > Asteraceae > Bidens > Bidens hawaiensis. The sequence goes on along the minus strand of NW_027494520.1, from coordinate 34,082 downwards.
GGATGCACAACTGTAAACAAGCCTCCAAGAAGAAACAAGAGTAAGATTTAATTAAACTTTAGCTAAAATTTGGATTATCTTTATTATCTTATCATTAAAAAAACTCATCCCAGTAGTTATAATTTGATGTGTTTATTATTTTCAGCCTAAATCAGACATTAATTTCTCCATTAATTTACAGTTTAATCTATTACATTGTTTCTTCTTGTACTATATCTTCAGAGAACTTTCACTGTACACTCTTCAATTTTGGGACCATTTAATACTTTCTTCTGCACTAAAGGGTCATACCCTACACAATAATGCATCTACCCTAGAATCTAAAATATCCTATAGATTTCCACCACATGTTATAAACATAAATGCATTTCATTCAATAAAACTTATCAAATTTATATATAATTTATGAGCTATGAGACAATTCTATATGAATACTACATTAAGAAATAGGATAGTGTGATTTGAGTAGCGTTCCAAAAGGACTGCATTAGATTCGTTGGCATCATTGCCTATTAGGTGCATGGCATCAGGTAGTAATACTACCTGCAACTCAAAATCCTACCATAACTATGACTATAATATTATTGATGATGATAATGACAACAAAAATAATATTAAAAGGCTCAGAGAATCCAAAAGTATAATTAAATAACAAGATTAAACCCTAAACCATTTTATGGTCCAATTAATTATTAAAGAGGAGGGGGACAAGTGCCCACTAACATAACCTGATTCCAACCACTTTGTACCCCACACTCAACTCAATTAGAAACTTACTAATGTAGCTTAAGATCAAGCGTATACTATAAATAGAAGTGAAACTGATAGCTCGAGAAACCAATAATTGGAGTCATCCAATTAAATGCAATGTTAAGCCATTTACGGAACTAAAACATTAAGCAAGCGGGTTGATCAGCGACAACTTATTGTAGTTATCTTTACCATATTTAGATAATGATTTGATTTTGTTTCCTTTGTAAATATCCTCAATTGTATTAGCTACAAGATTATCATTACTCCATAAAAAGGTTTAGAAATTGTCAAAAAGCTTATACGCGAATGCATGATATAGCTGATATGTGGATAAAGAACTTCTTCCAATATTATGTCTATGTGCAAAGTATTGGAATAACTTTTGGCAAGTCTTCTTCTGAATTATACCATCCACATTCAATTCATAGGTCACAATATGACACAGACTCTTGACCTAAAAAAGTCTCATGACACATATCAATGTGATAACAAACAAATAAATATGTGTGCCGACTAATATCCCACTTAGAAGTAGGGTCTCAGGAAGGTGAGTCAGGGGCAAACTTTACCTCCATGATCTCAAGAAATAAAAGTTGTTGCTTCCAGTGAGACCCCCGGCTTCTTTTTCTTTTCTTTTTTTGTAGCATAAAAGTACTAGTAACATAGAGCATATATCAAGTGATGAAAACATCAATTTGTTACGGAAACCAAATGATACCTGATAAGAGCAAATATTAACACTAACTAGTAACTACACCAGCTCCTAATTTAGGTAGCATCATCATCATCATCGTACTCAGTGTATCCCACCAATAGCAAGGCTATGGTAGGGTCTGAGGAGGATAAGATGTAGACAGCCTTACCTCTTCTCCATAGGAATAGAGAGGCTGCTTCCAGTGAGACCCCCGGCTCGATAGTGGTTTTGCATCAAGCCTTGGACATAAGGCACATAACACTCAACCATCAGACCCCAGCCGATTGGTGCATGTACCCTTGTCTTTCGGTTATCAACGCCACCACATGATGCCTGATTAACCTTCCGCCGCTTTTAACGCTATTTTCACGAAATTAGTAAAATAACGTCAAAATTAGTGCAATTTCACTTTTGCCCACCCAAAGGCCCACACATATATACATATACATTATATGTGTGCACCGCAAACAGGGCATTAACTTTACCATATGCATCTCACTTCCAACAAAAAATAAATCATTATATAACTTTACCTTAGTAAAATAAAAAAAACCTACAATAATGTAAATGCCTATCCTACCAACACAAAGAGAGAAACAAAGAGAATAAAACCTTATAAGGGGCAGTTGGCACACATACATGTTGGATACTCATGGCTTCTATGTTCCCATTGTTTCTCCTTTATTGAGTCCTTGAAACCCCTTAAGATTCATCAACCTTAGCTTAAGTTGCACCATATGTATCAAAAGTTTGATCTTTTCCTTGGGACATTGTTTCTTTAATAGAATCTTAAGCTTCACCAACCATCTTTAAAGCCATATCATAATCATCAGTTGACTGCATACATAGCCTTCCGCGAAAGTGTTTTACCGTTCATTCCATCATTCCATGGATGCTTTGATTTCAGAACCTTTGGCTGTGAGTATTTTGCATGTTGTGGTCTACTTTCTCAGGTGCATACTCATAAACGCCAGATATCTTATCATTCATAGTTTCTTTTGAATTTTGGGTCATATTTTAACCTACGGTCATTGCTTTACCAGCATCATATGCTTGATTACCTTTCTCTTATGCTGTTTCTTCAGCATTACCTGTTAAATTCTAAACCTTTATTATTGCTTAATGTGCTAGTTGCATATGCTTTCACACTTCCATCATCTTAGCAGTCTTCTAATTTGCATCACTGGCCAGTCTTTTCAGAAAAATACTTTGGAGATCCTGAAAGAAAATAGACCTGATTACACGATGAGCATATGCACACATGTATATGTATGCAAACACACATCCTTATTATGTATGCATGTCCATATGCAAAATAACGACCATAAACTGCACTGTTAGCACCCTGGTTTAAGCCCGAAACCCTAAATCATCTCCAAACATAAACGATATTGAAATGACTGATAACAAAAACGAATCTCTCCGTGCCTTTGATTTTTGTTGTCATCTTGCCTTTATAGTGCAATTGAAAGTAATACAATATGATGCTATACTTACAAGCAAATACCCATCATCGTTGTCCAATAAAACGTATAGCCCGATATAAAATGTAATGTAATGTAATCTCAGGAAACTCGCCTGCCAAATTAGTAATATTGAAACAACTGAGAAGAAAAAAATGAATGTATTTGTCTTTGATTTCTCTTGTCATCTTGGCTAGCTTTATGTGCATTTGAAAGTGACAACTTGATGCCATTGTCATACTCACCAATAGATACTATAGTATATATGTGTAAGGGGAAGGTCCATGTACATGAAAACGTAGAAAATAATACCAATTTATAAAGAAATGAGAATGTAAGAAACAATACCAACTATAATATCAATCTACATAAACAATGATTTATAATAACAAAGAAAAAAACCTAAAAATTATAACAAAAAAATCAAAATCAAGAACAAAATAATAACAACAAATACTAGCAAATACTTATAACAGCAAAAAAAAAATCTAATAACAACAAAATATAAATAAGCAAATACTTATAATGTCTCATAATAAAAAATAGCAATTATGCACAAAAAATAACAGCAAACACCTTCAAATATAAACCTAATAACAACAGCAAATTGATTCTCACTGTTTTCATGTTAAGAATTATCATTTTAAGAGTAAAATGTATTTGATCCAGTTTCATATGTGTAATAAATAGTTTTACATAATTAAATTAAGTTACTATGTGAAACACAAGATATTAAAATGAATCAAATTGACAAATAATTTGGCTGCCCTAACTGCTAGCGGTTTGTTGACGATAAGCAATATATTCACATATATAATGACTTATTACTGGATGGTTAATTAATTAATTAACCCAAGGTGGCCATTAAATTAAAATAATAATAAAGTTGGTAATACAAAAACCTAATTATCTAGCAATATAGCATGTTGATCGATGTGTAAATTGTTAGATGAAATACTGCTTACGAGTCGACTTTCGTTGAATCTGCCCGTGCGCCGTTCGTAATTAATCACCATTTTCCCCATTCTTACGTCACTCGAACCAGCAATTGAACTACGCAAGACTTCCAACGGTTTCGAAGATGCTGAAGCGGTGAGAGCTACCGACTGCATTCGTCCACGTGGCGACCTCTGCTGGCTTTACGTATTTGGGACTGGGCTGTCTTCCCGCCACGTTCGCTCGGTAAAATAGGAAACGTGTACACAAAGTAACAAGACGTTACGTTTTAAAAAAAAAATTGAATGTAAATTAAATGTGTATGTACACATGGTAAACTCGTTAATGACTGAGTGGTTGGAAACTTGGGTTATTCTGTAAAGATCTGAGTTTGATCTTTATTTGTGTTATTTTTGGTGGATTATGATAATGGATATTTGTGTTGGGTCTTGTGCAAGGTTGTCGGTTCGAATTCGGAGTTCGCCCGGGTTTTCATAAGTTATGCCCTTGTGGCATCACAACGACCGTCAAGTGGCAGCTGGCGGTATAGTTTCCTGAGGGACACTCAAGCCAAACTCTGAAGTCAACGTGGATCCGGTTAAGACAACATAGTCTGGACATTGTGGTAGCCTAAACACACGAAAGTTGTCGTTCTGAAAAAAGATGGAAAACGATAGTTTCCATACTACCTCAACTACTCCTTTATCCAAGGTGGCTTGAAATTGGCATGTATAAATGGTGATACTATGAACGAAGAGGCAGTATTTTAACTCTATGACCACTGTTTCTAACATTTAAATCATCACTAAACAAACACCAGGGAAATAAAATAAAGATGCTTGGGATGCGGGATGCAAACGATCACGGAAAAAAAAAGACATTATTACTTTTAGTTTGATTGATCTTGGGTGGCAATTCAGTAGAAGTATTAACATCGGATTTTCGATGAAACCCTACCGGAAGTGGCTCCAACATATAGTAACCCGGAGTCTATAGAAATCTAAACATCAATTACCGACGGTGTAGCGAAGAATTACTAAGGGAATCTTAGGTCAACATCGACATTCGCTTGAAAAGAACATGGTGAATCAAATCATAAATGATAAATTTCATCGATGGATTACTAATTGAATAGTTGTCAGTGATTCTTTCCCACCAAACTAACGCACTCTTTAAAAGATGTGCAATTTTAACTAATATTTTATTATTTTTAGGGAAGTTCCGTCGGTAATTACCAACGGAATGTTCCATTCAGTAAACTTCCGTTGATGAAACTTATTTGTTTAGTAGTGATAAATTATAGAGACAGTTGCATGGGTAGTCTCTTGCGTTCCTGATTGTTTCTTGGCGTCTTTTGGATGGGTTAATTTGTCAACTTGATTAAAGGCTTTTAGAAAAGTTTAGATATAAAAAATGTTAATATTTGAAGTAAAGTATAATGATTTTAATTTTTCTATCTCTTTTTAAACGATATTAGCTTTGCGGTTGCGATGTCTTTCCAAATGGTCATAACATTTATCAACCTCTTCTTACCCAAGTTCTTTGCTAAAACAATGGTGTTCTCCCCCTTTTGATGACATGCACTTGTTGATTTGAAATTAAGATCCTAAGAGGAAAACCTTCTGACGAAACCCCCTAACCATCTGGATGAACTTGCGATGGATTTAGATTTTACCATCTAATTATAACTTGTAAGCGAAATTAAATTTCCTTTTGAAGCCATTTCATCAACTATTCACTTCCAACATATTTATTTTAAAATTCAAATAATTATTCTTCAATCATTTACGCTGTGTTCCCGAGTTCAACTTAAGGAAAAAAAGGAAAGGAAAGGGGAAGAAAGAAAGATAGGGTTGTGTTCCTAAGTTTTTTTAGTGGAAGAATGGAAAGGAAAGTTAATAATGGTGTGTTCCCAAGTTTCATAGGGGAGAAAGGAAAGAAAAGATAGGGAAAGATAGAGAGAAATATGAGTAAATTGTTTCCTTTCAAAATGGAAGGAAAAGAAAGGAAAAGAAAATGAAGATAAGAAAGGAAAATAATGGAAATTGTTTCTTTTCCTTTCCATTCCTTCGTTAAGTAAGCTCGGGAACACTGTGTTACTTTCACTTATAGTATTGAGTTAAACATACATACCCAAGTTTGTAATTGGGAACATGAGATAAAGAAACAAACAAAACTAATTAAACCACAACAATTTTTAAAAGTTTTTATTTGAGTATGAAGGATGTGTTGTGTGAGCAGATGTATAGAGCCCAAAATATTGAGGGACTGATATATACTTTTAAGTGACTCGTATTGAAGATGCAACTCGTATGGTAGAACTCCCTCTTAGATGTTAGTGACGTGAGATTAATATATCTAATTGCGTCAAAAAAAGAAATCTGGGACAATTGAATTCATGATCGAGATGATTCAGTTCACCACCACACCACCGTCCATTGATGTTCCTTATACGATAATAAGAAATTCAATAACTATGATCAAATTAGCCTGTGGCAATTCACGATCCAATAACATGCTTTTGTTTACTTACAAAAAGAACTTAAAACATAGCCATGTTTTTGTTTTTTTGTTTAAATTTGGTATAAATTTTGTTGAAAAGCTTGTTTGTATTCAAAATATAGTGAGTTTTTTTTTTTATTATTATTATTATTATTATTATTATTATTATTTCATACATGGCTTATAACAAGCAACAAAATTGAAAGACACTATCATTCATTCATACTCTACAACTAAACTCATACTCTAGTATCAAACTAAGGTCTATTAGAGAGGAGGAGGCTGTGACATCTGCCCTGATCCGACCCGACCCAGGTACCCGTTTCCCTTATCCGATCTCTTTCTTTTATGATTTAATATTTATTTATACTTATATTTTACTTTTAATAAAAATATATATTTCCTTCCCGCCTTTTTCTCTCTCTTTCTTTCCGCCGTCCCCTCCCCCTTCCTTCTCTCTTTCCGCCTTCTTTTCCCTCTTGTCGCCGTCCCGCCCTTAAGCCTTGTTTCCCTCAACTCTTTGCTTGTCCTTTGGTTCTTCCCGCCTAAGGATGTCTGCAGCTCCACGCGCCAGACTCCTTACATGGAAGCCTGCGTGAAGACATCTTGTTCCTGCGATGCGTGAAGAGAACTCTTCTCGCAGCGCGCTAAGAATGCATGCTCTTCTCGCAGCGCGCTAAGAATGCATGTTCTTCTCGCAGCACGCTAAGGATGTGATTCTTCCCGCAGTGCGCTAAGGATTGTTGTGCCAGCCTTCGCGCTCGCGCACTCAGCCTTCCCGCGCTTAACCTTTGTATCTTCTGTTTAAATCTAGCCGTTTGCTTTTGTGTTGTCTTATCTTTTGAGCCGTTGACCTAACCTATCTAATGTCTGAATAGTTACTTTCGGCGCAGCATGCGCACCAACCCCATTGGTTGACAGAAAAAGTGACTGACATAATCTTTTGAGATCTGCTTTTGCCATGCTTGACCAGTACCTTTATCTGATCCGCCCATGCTTTTTACTGTTCCCTGTCAGCTTTATCTTGCCCCCTGCAGCTGCCATATCTTTTGATATCTTTACTTTTCAGAACTTTTTACCGTTGATATCTTTTCTTTTACTTTTTGAAATCTTTTCCCCTTTTTCTAGGGTTTATGTCTCCTAGGGTTTTCCTATAAATAATAATAATATTTTCATAACACATCACACACAAACACTTAATCTCTCTTATTATCTCTTCCTCCCTTTTTGCTCTCTGCCGTTGTCCTCCTGCCGTCTCCTCTCTTGCCTCCGTCTTCCTCCTTGTTCTTCCCTGCTTTTCCGGTAATATATATATATATTATATATAATAATTTACTTATTAATTATGCTAACTTATAATCAAGACTTAAAACAGATCATTAAAACAATAATCTTATTTATAGGTTAACTTGTGCTTGTTTAAAGTTGGTTCTTGCTTTATCTTACACCGCATCGTTTATCAAGTGAGTTATCTCGTATCTAATCCCTTTTTATTTTAAATGCTTTGGGATGTTCATGTGTTCATACAAAACTTGAGTCTTAAACTGTTTATGAACTTTAGTCGCGCAGTATCCCATGTGTTGAGGACGTAGACTTGGCTGTTTATTTGTATGTGTGGATCATTAACCGTATTGACGGTCTATTCCGCAGTTTTCATGGTACCATTAGATGAACACGGGAGAACTATCGTTTATGATTTTCTCTTTTGTTACACTTGCACAGTTAGTCTTGTTTGTGAGCTCAATTGTGAGCACTGGCAGTCTTGTCTCTTAGAGTTGGTCCCGATCAGATTACACCCTTGTTGAAAACCAGACATACACATGTTGCGCGCAGATTTTATTGTTATCTATGTATTGTATTAAACTTGATCTCTCACCAACACGAAAGTGTTTGACGTTTATTTTAACACATGTTCAGGTTTGCAGTAGCTGTTTTGGAGCTTGTGGACACGTAGGACGTTTTTACTTTTGGACCTAGAATTAAAATGTATCAAGACAAGTTAATGTTGTTTGAATGTTATAATTTATAATATATTGATTTATGTTCTTTATTTTCCCCGCTGCGCGTGCGCGATAAAATGTGTATTAATAAATATTGACACCAATAGTGTCACGAGTAATGAAACAATATGTGGCGCCCCGATGTATAATCCGCCTTTGGTCGGGGTGTTACAGATTGGTATCAGAGCTCGTTGACTTTAGGATAGGTGGTTAGACGTAACGGCCTAGAATACCTAAGAGTCCCTTCTCGCGCATGAGAGAAATCTCATGTTTGCGCGCTTATTGTTAATTACTCGTTATTTATGAATATGCTCGCACTTGCGCAGTATATGGTTTTATGTTTTATTCCGCGATATTTCGATTTTTGTGAATTTCGATTTTTATTGATTTTACTTACATATTCGTTTGTTGGGATTGAAAATCCGAAAAGTTATGGTGATACATGAATAGTTGATTTTCAATTTCCATTTACGATTATGTTCTGAGGTTGGAGACTTGAAAAGTCATGGTGATACATGAATTGTCAACCTCCAATACTCATTTTCTTGTATATTTTATATTGAAGATTGGAAAGTCATGGTGATACATGAATCGTCAATCTCCAATACTCGTTTACTCGTATATTTTAAATTGGGAATTCGGAAAGTCATGGTGATACATGAATTGTCGATTTCTGATTCGAATTTGTTACCTTTATTAAGTCTGCATTTTGGGTCATTTATTTTACTTTAACTTTTGATAGCATCTAACTCCGTGAAACCAAGCTTTATAAGATTAAAACTTTGCGATAAAAACCAAGATATTAACTAAAATTAAAATTTTTATAGAATGCCTCCGCTATCTCGCCGATTTCAGAGAAGAGAAGCCTCGCGCATGCGTAGACAGCAACGTTCCCAGGAAATGGCCGCCGCAATAGCCCAAGCTTTGAGCCAAAACAATACCAACACCTCGAGTTATAACATTAAGTCCTTTAATGCGGGTAACCCTCCGAAGTTCACAGGTCTTGAAGGAGCCACCGTGATGCTCCAATGGCTTGAGAAGATTGAAAACACTTTCCTCCATACCCAATGCCCCTCAGAAAGACGAACCCTATATGCTTCCAGTGTCCTGGAATCCAGAGCGCTTACATGGTGGAATGGAGTAGCTCATGCGCGTGGCGCAGAGGCTGCTTCTAGCATGACATGGGAGGAATTCAAGGAAATTCTTACGCGAGAATTCTGCCCTCCCAACGAAGTTAAGCGCCTGGAGGAAGAATTCTGGAACTTGAAGCAATACAGCGGTGAAGCGCGCGAGTACGCGACGCGCTTCCATGAACTAAGCCTGCTGGTCCCTCACCTTGTTACCCCTTCACGCCGAGCAATCGAGAAATTCCTTGGGGGTCTCCCCATGGAAATTCAAGATTCTGTATGGGCCAGAAACCCAGTTACCCTCTCTGACGCCATCGAGTTGGCCGCTGTGCTTAGCGACAACCATGTCAGAGCAGGAACCCTGTTCCTGCGGGGAACTGAGAAGACCAAAACCACCAAAACTGTCCCTGAACCCGCAGAAACCAAACCAGAACCCTCAAACCGTAACAACCTCAAGCGCAGGCGCAAGGCCTATGCGCTTACCAACCCGCCCATTGTCCAGCAACCCGTTTACCAACCCCCAGTTTACGCGCCTAACCCACTGTCAACCTACCCAGCACCTCCTGCAGTCCATAACTATGCCTTAACCAATCCAGCACTCCCTGCCCCGCCAACTAAGAAACCTTACACAGGAAACCATCCCTTTTGCCCAACCTGTAGATTTCACCACCCAACCCAAACCCCGTGTCGACTTTGTAACCGATGTGGCCGTACTGGTCACACTGCTGAAAACTGTAGAGTCCTTCCCGCCAATCCAATTGCGCCAACACCACCAGTCTACCCGCAGAACCCACAATCAATCTACCAAAACCCACGACCCAGATCGTGCTTTAACTGCGGTGATCCCAGTCATTTCCGGAACGCGTGCCCAAGACTACAAGTTCAGATTACGCAAGCGAATCCGGTGAACCAGATTTCAAACCAAGTAACGCGTGGACGAGCTTTTAACATAACCGCGCACCAAGCGCAAGCGAATAATGACGTAGTTAATGGTACATTTTTGCTTAACGGATTTTATGCATCTATGCTTTTTGATACTGGCGCCGATCGAAGTTTTATTTCTCGCGCCTTCGAGCAGAAGCTTGCGCGACCGCGCAGCGATTTAAAAGAAGATTTTTCAGTTGAATTGGCTAACGGTGAAACTGTTTTAATTAACTCGGTGATTAAAGATTGCACGCTTAACCTTAACGAAAACGATTTTCTGATTGACCTCATCCCTATGCCTCTTGGAAGCTTTGATGTTATCATTGGTATGGACTGGCTTACGCATAATCGCGCCGAAGTTATTTGCGCCAAGAAGATGATTCGCATACCTCGAGAAAATGGTGATCTTCACATCTACGGCGAGAAACCCTCCAGTGGTCTTAAACTTATGTCTTGCGCCGAAGCCCAAAGACTCATGCGGAAGAAGTGTATTGCATTTCTAGCCCATGTGGTTAAACCTGTTGAAGAGAAGAAGCTTCGCGATATCCCTGTTGTGCGTGATTTCCCTGAAGTTTTTCCTGATGATCTTCCTGGTATCCCTCCCGCTCGTGAAGTCGAGTTCCGTATTGATCTTGTCCCTGGTGCTTCCCCCGTAGCTAAATCTCCTTACCGTCTTGCACCCGCTGAGATGCAAGAATTGGCCAGCCAACTTCAAGAGTTGACTGCTAAAGGATTCATTCGCCCTAGCTCTTCGCCCTGGGGTGCTCCGGTGTTGTTCGTTAAAAAGAAAGATGGATCGTTTCGCATGTGTATTGATTACCGCGAGTTGAACAAACTCACCATTAAAAACCGGTATCCCTTACCGCGTATTGACGACCTCTTTGATCAACTCCAAGGTGCCTCTTGTTTCTCGAAGATTGATCTCCGCTCTGGCTATCACCAGTTGCGCATCCGCGATGAAGATGTTCCGAAGACTGCTTTTCGAACTCGTTATGGCCATTTTGAATTCTTGGTCATGTCCTTCGGTCTAACCAACGCACCCGCCGTTTTCATGGATCTAATGAATCGGGTGTGTAGGCCTTTCTTGGATAAATTCGTGATCGTGTTTATCGATGATGTTCTGGTGTATTCTAAGACCAAGGCCGAGCATGAGCAACATCTCCGATTGGTATTGCAAAAGCTTAGAGCTGAGCAGCTCTTTGCTAAGCTTTCCAAGTGTGAATTCTGGTCTGATGAAGTACAGTTTCTTGGTCATGTTGTAAACAAGATGGGTATTCATGTCGACCCATCCAAGATTGAAGCAATCAAGAACTGGATTACGCCATCCTCTCCTTCTGAGATCCGTTCCTTTCTAGGCTTAGCTGGTTATTACCGGCGCTTTATTTCGAACTTCTCGAAGATCGCTTTGCCTTTAACAGCTCTGACGCACAAAGGTAAGCCGTATATTTGGGGCTCGAAGCAAGAAGAAGCCTTTCTGACGCTCAAGCGTTTGTTGTGTGAGGCTCCTGTTCTTGCGCTACCTGAGGGTAATGATGATTTTGTCGTGTATTGCGATGCATCCAACCAAGGTCTCGGTTGTGTTCTTATGCAACGAGGCAAGGTTATCGCTTACGCATCAAGGCAACTCAAGGTTCATGAAAAGAATTATACAACTCACGATCTCGAACTTGGTGCAGTTGTTTTTGCCTTGAAGATCTGGAGACACTACCTTTATGGTACTAAGTGTATCCTTTACACTGACCATAAAAGCCTTCAGCATATCTTTGATCAAAAGGAACTTAACATGAGGCAACGCCGATGGAACGAACTCATCAGCGATTACGATTGTGAGATCCGGTATCATCCTGGTAAGGCTAATGTGGTAGCCGATGCGCTCAGCCGAAAACCCTGCCAACTTAACTGTATCTTGCCGCGCACCCAGCTTCACTTCGCGCCGATTCAAAGCAACCTTGAATCGCGTATTCGTGACGCGCAGCGCGCATCCATCAGTAATGGTAGCCTTCGCGCCGAGTTAGCGTGTGGCGCGGAAGCACTCTTTGTCCCTAATCTGAGTGGAATTCTCTGCTATCTTAATCGCATCTGGATTCCCTTTGATGAGAATCTTCGCGCTGATATCCTGAGTGAAGCGCACAAATCTCGGTATTCTATTCATCCTGGCGCTGATAAGATGTACAAGGATTTGCGCATAACTTATTGGTGGCCCGGTATGAAAAAGGATATTGCTGTGTTCGTAGCTAAATGCCTGACTTGTTCTAAAGTGAAAGCTGAACACCAACGCCCATCTGGTTTGCTCGAACAACCAGAAATTCCTACGTGGAAATGGGAATGTGTAGCAATGGACTTTATTACCAAGTTACCTTTGACAGCAAGCAAGCATGATAGCATTTGGGTAATAGTGGATCGATTGACTAAGTCTGCTCACTTCCTGCCCATTCGTGAAAACTACCGTGTTGAGCAACTCGCGCAGCTTTATGTCAAGGAAATTGTCTGCCGCCATGGTACTCCTTTGAGCATCATATCCGATCGCGATGGCCGTTTTATATCTCGCTTTTGGAAATCTCTCCAATCTGCGCTAGGAACTCGCTTGGACATGAGTACTGCATATCATCCTCAGACTGACGGACAGTCTGAGCGAACTATTCAAACTCTTGAGGATATGCTCCGATCTTGTGTTCTTGATTTTGGAGGTAATTGGGATTCACACCTGCCTTTGATCGAGTTTTCTTATAACAACAGCTATCATTCCAGTATCGGTATGGCCCCATTTGAAGCACTTTACGGTCGTAAGTGCCGCTCCCCGATTTGTTGGAGCGAAGTGGGTGAAGCTCAAATCACAGGACCCGAACTTGTTCAAGAGACAACCGATAAAATCGCCAAGATCCGTGATCATTTGCTGACTGCCAGAAGCCGACAGAAGAGTTACGCAGATCGTAGGCGAAAGCCTCTCGAATTTCAAGTTGGTGATCTTGTTCTCCTCAAAGTGTCGCCTTGGAAAGGTGTTGTCCGCTTTGGGAAGAAGGGTAAGCTTGCTCCTCGTTATGTTGGTCCATTCAAGATTCTCGCGCGTGTGGGAAAAGTTGCCTACAGACTTGACCTGCCGCCCGCGCTCAGTAATGTGCATCCAACGTTCCATGTATCCAATCTCAAGAAGTGTTTAGCTGACGAGAACCTTCACATTCCACTTGATGAAGTTCAAGTTGATGAAACTATACATTTCGTTGAGAAGCCTGTTGAGATTATGGATCGCGAGGTTAAGCAAACCAAGCGCAGTCGTATCCCTATCGTGAAAGTTCGCTGGGAGTCCAAGCGCGGAGCCGAGTTTACATGGGAAAGGGAAGATCAAAGGAAGATCAAGTACCCGCACCTGTTCTCTGCGCAACCTACTTCGAGATAAATTTCGGGACGAAATTTCTTAAAGTAGGGGAGACTGTGACATCTGCCCTGATCCGACCCGACCCAGGTACCCGTTTCCCTTATCCGATCTCTTTCTTTTATGATTTAATATTTATTTATACTTATATTTTACTTTTAATAAAAATATATATTTCCTTCCCGCCTTTTTCTCTCTCTTTCTTTCCGCCGTCCCCTCCCCCTTCCTTCTCTCTTTCCGCCTTCTTTTCCCTCTTGTCGCCGTCCCGCCCTTAAGCCTTGTTTCCCTCAACTCTTTGCTTGTCCTTTGGTTCTTCCCGCCTAAGGATGTCTGCAGCTCCACGCGCCAGACTCCTTACATGGAAGCCTGCGTGAAGACATCTTGTTCCTGCGATGCGTGAAGAGAACTCTTCTCGCAGCGCGCTAAGAATGCATGCTCTTCTCGCAGCGCGCTAAGAATGCATGTTCTTCTCGCAGCACGCTAAGGATGTGATTCTTCCCGCAGTGCGCTAAGGATTGTTGTGCCAGCCTTCGCGCTCGCGCACTCAGCCTTCCCGCGCTTAACCTTTGTATCTTCTGTTTAAATCTAGCCGTTTGCTTTTGTGTTGTCTTATCTTTTGAGCCGTTGACCTAACCTATCTAATGTCTGAATAGTTACTTTCGGCGCAGCATGCGCACCAACCCCATTGGTTGACAGAAAAAGTGACTGACATAATCTTTTGAGATCTGCTTTTGCCATGCTTGACCAGTACCTTTATCTGATCCGCCCATGCTTTTTACTGTTCCCTGTCAGCTTTATCTTGCCCCCTGCAGCTGCCATATCTTTTGATATCTTTACTTTTCAGAACTTTTTACCGTTGATATCTTTTCTTTTACTTTTTGAAATCTTTTCCCCTTTTTCTAGGGTTTATGTCTCCTAGGGTTTTCCTATAAATAATAATAATATTTTCATAACACATCACACACAAACACTTAATCTCTCTTATTATCTCTTCCTCCCTTTTTGCTCTCTGCCGTTGTCCTCCTGCCGTCTCCTCTCTTGCCTCCGTCTTCCTCCTTGTTCTTCCCTGCTTTTCCGGTAATATATATATATATTATATATAATAATTTACTTATTAATTATGCTAACTTATAATCAAGACTTAAAACAGATCATTAAAACAATAATCTTATTTATAGGTTAACTTGTGCTTGTTTAAAGTTGGTTCTTGCTTTATCTTACACCGCATCGTTTATCAAGTGAGTTATCTCGTATCTAATCCCTTTTTATTTTAAATGCTTTGGGATGTTCATGTGTTCATACAAAACTTGAGTCTTAAACTGTTTATGAACTTTAGTCGCGCAGTATCCCATGTGTTGAGGACGTAGACTTGGCTGTTTATTTGTATGTGTGGATCATTAACCGTATTGACGGTCTATTCCGCAGTTTTCATGGTACCATTAGATGAACACGGGAGAACTATCGTTTATGATTTTCTCTTTTGTTACACTTGCACAGTTAGTCTTGTTTGTGAGCTCAATTGTGAGCACTGGCAGTCTTGTCTCTTAGAGTTGGTCCCGATCAGATTACACCCTTGTTGAAAACCAGACATACACATGTTGCGCGCAGATTTTATTGTTATCTATGTATTGTATTAAACTTGATCTCTCACCAACACGAAAGTGTTTGACGTTTATTTTAACACATGTTCAGGTTTGCAGTAGCTGTTTTGGAGCTTGTGGACACGTAGGACGTTTTTACTTTTGGACCTAGAATTAAAATGTATCAAGACAAGTTAATGTTGTTTGAATGTTATAATTTATAATATATTGATTTATGTTCTTTATTTTCCCCGCTGCGCGTGCGCGATAAAATGTGTATTAATAAATATTGACACCAATAGTGTCACGAGTAATGAAACAATATGTGGCGCCCCGATGTATAATCCGCCTTTGGTCGGGGTGTTACAGAGGCAAGCAATCAAAACACCGAAACAAGTTAATTGTTTGCAATTTGATTAGAAGAACAATTACTTGATATGCAAAGATAATGTTATATTTTTATTGAAAAAGTTTCACTCCCAGACCTTTTACTATATATGCATACTGGGGATGTGCATGGGTTGGTTTTGGGCGGTTTTGAGCTAAACCCATAACCATAACCGATATGTCGGTTAATGGATAACCATAACCATAACCGACTCGTTATGGCGGTTATGGTTAATCAATTTTGTGGGTTATAGTGATTCGGTTATGGGTTGGTTAACCGTAACCAAAAAATATGATTGGGCTTAAAAGTTTAGCACCATTATTACAAAAAACGACATGACATGATATACCAAAATATATAATTGTTAATATTAATACCAAATATTCAAAAAAAAGAATGACGTTATATAATCAAACAATGAAATTCAACTTCATTTGATAACAAATTATGAACCAAAAACATCAAAATGATATGATCCAACAACATGCTTGGTGGGAGTTAATCCCAAACATATTGTTGGTTAAATAAATGGGTCGGTTCGGTTATAGCGGTTTTAGAATTATCTTTAACCAAAACCGACCCTTATTTGGCGGTTTTTAAAAATTTATTAAACCGACCCACTAGTTATGTCGGTTATCGGTTAAATCGGTTCAGTTATGTTGGTTATGGTTCGGTTAAACGGTTATGACGGTTAAGTTGCTCACCCCTAATGCATTCAATATATGTTGAAACACAAGTAGATGTTGATGTTCTTATGATACATATGCATGTATGATAAAATTGTTCTTAAGTGTATTCTAATTGCAAGTGTATAAAAGAAAGCTAAATAAAATATCAACACGAGTTATTTTTTATTTTTAAAATTTATCACAATAGAACGTTTACACACATTAATAAGAGATAAAAAGGTGTCATAACACCGATGTAACGTTGTTGTATAGAAGTTCAGATTAATGCTATCAAATCCATTGTCACACTAAGGGTAGTGGGGCTTGATCCAAGCCCAAATGATCCAATATATTTACGACACGTAGGCGGTGACGTGAAACAGGATCAAGCCCCAGAGGGTGTAGTGGTCCAGGTGATCCGGGGCTTGATTGATTTTTTTTTAATTTTTTTTAAATAATTTAAAACATTACATTAATAATAATATAAAACATTACATTAATAATAATTTAAAATATTACTAGTCTAATACAAGATTATCGGGTCTTCTAACCAACTCATGCCGAAGGTTGTCGTGTATCTCACGGCTCTTGATGATATTTAAGTTGTCGAGTCGTTGTTCATTGGTGATCGTCGATTCTTGTCTTGGAATATCACCTTGGTAGTTTTGACAAATAGCGTAACCCTCGTCTTCTAGTATCATGTTATGTAGGAAAACAGGTTTTAAAACTTTCCTCACCATATGCGGGATTGGGGCTAAAATAGTGACATATCAAAGTTTCATGAGCAGTCTTTCGATCACGAAGACGTGGTTGCCGGAATAATGGGGCTCGAGGGCGTCTTTGATCGATCAAAAAATTTATCGCAGTTTGAACCGCTTGACAAATGAGTTCGTCTTCTTCGGAAGAATTGGAAGACAAAGACGATGAAGACGATGCCATTTATAAAAATGGAGAGAAATATAGTTTTGGTAGAAGGAAAGTATGGTTTTTTAAGAGAATAAGAGAGAATGGGGTGAGTTTTAATTAAAATGGAGTGTGTGGATTGGTATTTATAGGTTAAACAAAAAAAAACTTTTTTTTAAAAACCTCAATCAACCAAACCAACGGCTATATGCACACCCAACGACTCAAAAGAGCCCCGTGGTCCGGCTCGCCCCAGCCATTCGCGCCCCTCCTCGCGTGCGGATGGTAGTGGTGTGCGCAATCAAGCCTTGCTGTCACCTAGATCAAGTCCCTTGGTTCACCCCATTACCTTCAGCCTCATTATGAGATACAAACCAACCTAGATTTTAATTGGTATCAATCTAGAAAACAAAGTATATTATTTTGGGTTACACATGTTTAGAATTGAGTGGAGCTATCATTGTTCATCGATAAGTGTTTTAACATAGATAACGTCTACACTAATGAGCATATGGGAAAATTAATTATAAGATACAACGAACAATGATGGTTGGTGGTTTAATGCTATTTTAGAATAAAATTTATAACTAATTATAAACGGACATATTTTTTTTATGGTAGATGTAGATACAACGTTTTATTTTGTTTCGATAACAAAGAATACTCTGACTAAAACTAAAATTAAATATAATAGACATATACACTAACACAAAGAGTCACTCCCATAGTTACCTAATTCGCGGTTCGATTCGGTACGGGTTCACGGTTCGGTTACGCAATTCGTCAAATGTAACGTATTCGGTACAGAGGGGGTAGGCTCATTTCGATACGAACCGGTACGGTGTACCATGTAGTTCGGTTCGATATACCCAAATAAAAAAATAACTATTTATAATGTATATATATCATGTTAATTTTATAAGTTTTATGTATAAACTATAAGTTTTAACGATCAAATGTAAACAAACGAAAATAGAGAGAGTTAATTTTTAATAAACACAAACTAATTTTACTATTTTTATTGTTTTTATGTAAACATTTATAAACTTTTAAGGTCTAAATGTAAACTGGTAAAAACTTAAAGGGGAATAAATGTTAAATTAATCAAACTTTTTAAAACATATAACAAAACCACCCACGTTCTTAACTTCATATGCGCTGCCGCTTCCAATTTCCTTCTTTTCCGGCGAAAAATCGCAGCACTGCTATAAAAAATTGACATAGCGTACCGGAGCGAATTGGAACACCGAATTCATTTGTTTGGTACGCCGTACCGGAGCGAACTGGAACGTAGTGAATTTTGTTTGGGTTCATCGCGTACCAATTCGCAATTTGCAGATCTTCTTGCGAATTCAGTAACTATGGTCACTCCAATAAACAAAAGAATGCAATATGGCTAAATATAGCTTTTTATGCTTTTGAATATATATACTACATTTATAAGAGCCTCAACTTGCATATGTTTTATAAATATGTTACCTACGTGTTATTTAATAATCTTTTTACAAGTCAAACAACTCCAAAAACGAGTTATTTTTTCTCACAAGTTATATTGTGATTACCTCTTATGCATTATTCAAATAACAACAATAATAAATAACAAGAAATTAACTTCTCATGTTTTTTTCTATAATGCAACAATTTCAATTTCAGATGTTTGATTATTATACGAAACTTTTATGCCACATTATAATACATGTTAAAAGGACAGTTCGGGTTTTGTTCCCAATCATTAACCACGCATAGTTTTAGTATACATATACTGATATACACATGGATCAAAAATACACAACAAAGTGATTGGTGAGATGACTAAGCCCTAAAGTGGTGTTGGTTGGGGATGGCCCGGGTTGTAATCCTTATTGCATTCCTATTTCTTTGGTTTTTTACAACCAGTGGCGAAGTATAGTGAGGGCTAGGGGTGGCCTCGACACCCCATGTTTTTTTGCGCAGTAGTGCAAATTAACTCGTTTTTATCTGAAGTTTGTTATATGTAGTGTAAATTTAGTTGTTTTCGGCTGAAAATTTGAGCCCAGCCTCCTTTGTTTATGAATTTGTTAATACATTTTGAGTCCGCCCCTCATTTATGAATTTTTTAATACATTTTGAGTCGGGCACTCCTCGTTTATGAACTTTTTTATACATTTTGAGTCAACCCCCCAGCGTCTTAGTCCAGGCTCCGCTAATGTTTACTACCATGCAAATTTGCCAGCTTTAGTTCCCTAAGTTTAACACTATCATCAATCATTCACAAATTTAAATTAGCAACATTAACAAATAGCAACCATAACAAACTGAGCCTATACAATTCAAATTCTCATCACGTCACCACCCAACGCACGTGGTTCAACCAATACCGACAAAGTTCCGTCAACCAGTTCACTTTAACATATTAAAATGTTTTAAGATTTTCCATTTTAAGTCGGTTTTGGGCCTGGACCTTTGTGCAAGAAAACTCCAACTGTAAATTACCAAATTACCCTTCCTTCCATTTTCCATAACACGAAATCTATCTAATTTGGGGGTTTCTTAAAACCCTAAACTTGCAAAAGGGGTTTATGCTTCTGCTTATGCTTCAACCTCCAAATCTTCATCTCCACTGAATTCATTCAGCTGCAGACAATGGCGGCTTCCAAATTAGCATCATTGGCTGCAATGGCGGCTGCCGCCGCCGCATCAACCACCACTTACGCGTACGCCGACGGTCCGTCGTACCGGTTCAATCCGTTTGCTCAATCTCCGAGTCCATCACAGCCGCCTCAACCGGAATCGAACGCGGAGCCGAAGCCGGAGGTTGAGGATTCGAAAGGCGGATTTGATCCTGAAGCTTTAGAAAGAGGAGCTAAAGCACTCAGAGAGATTAATAGTTCTCCGTTATCTAAACAGGTGATTGTTCTTATTATGTTATTAATAATAATAATATTATTATTATTATTATTATTATTATTATTATTATTATTATTATTATTATAATGCTTTGGTATCATAAGTTTATAATATGCTTGTTTATTGGTGTACTTTGCTATAAACATATTGACAAATGACAATGCTCGTTTTGGACGGTGAGGTTTGTGCGTATGAATATGATGCTTAACGTTTTCTTTTAATTAGGTTAGAAACTAAAGGATGGATACAAGTTATTCATTATTGAACCAAATACCGAAATGTCAGTTTCGGTTTTGCCATTTGGGTCGAAAAAAAAAGTTAGCGAAAAATAATGAATTTGGACCACATTTTTTGTTAGTTAATGATTAATTTGATTATTATACATTTGGGATAATGCATTTGGATTAAATATAGATTAAACTATCGTAAATTATTTCAGATTTTATATAAAAGTAGAAATTTATAATCTTGGTTCGGTTTTTTTTGGCTTTAGTTACACGCAAAATTGAAATTGAACCAAAAGTTCGGTTTGTACGAAAACATAAAACCAAACTGTTGTTTTTTGTTTCGGTTTGGGATTGATTTTTTTTTTTGGTTTCATGCATGTCCCTAGCAAGTTTAGCTTCTGGTATTATAACTTTATAAGGCTATAACATGCGTATTCAGTTGTATGAAAACTGGTTTAGAGGTGGTGTACTCTGCTATAAGCATATCAGCCATGCTTGTTTTGGGTGCCGAGAATTGTCTGTATGAATATAATGGTTAAATTGCTGAATAACATTTTCTTTTAATTAGGTTAGAAACTAAAGGAAGGATGAAAGTTATTGATAATTGCTTGTTTGTATGATTCTGTAACTTCTGTTTGTGATGCTCATATGGACAAAATGTGAATGGTTATAAATGTTTACTTGTTGTAACAACTTGCAACAAATGAGTTGCTAAGAGCAAGTTTTTTCATTTTTGTTAGGTATTTGAGTTGATGAGAAAACAGGAGCAAGCTCGTCTTACTGAATTGGCGGCAGAGAAGGCTCATCAGGAAGCTATTCAGGCTCAACTTGATATTGTGAGTAATATTTTAGGTCAATTATTTATCTTGATATTTGTATAAAAATAATTTGCTCCAAAAGATGTCTTTAGTTTGATATATTTTAACATCTAATAACCCATATTTTCTAATGCATTCATTCCTATGCAGGAAAGACAACGAAAACTGGCTGAAGAACAAAGGAATTTATTACAACAACAATCCAACGCTAAGGCCCAATTATTGCGATATGAAGATGAGTTGGCTAGGAAAAGGATGCAGGTTCAGTTAGTTATTTGTAGTTTTCTTTTAATAAATGTGAATACTATACTCTGATTATGCTCATTAGTGTTGATTTTTCATCATCAATAATATATGTAGACAGATCATGAGGCCCAAAGACAACACAATGCTGAGCTGGCAAGAATGCAAGAAGAGTCTTCGATACGAAAAGAACAAGCAAGACGAGCAACTGAAGAACAGATTCAAGCACAACAAAGACAAACCGACAAAGAGAGTGCTGAGATAGAACGTGTAACCATTAAAGATAAAGCCATGGCTGAAGCTGAAGCCCGGGCCCATGAAGCAAAACTAACTGAGGATCATAACAGAAGGATGCTTATAGAACGTGTAAATGGTGAAAAACAAAAGTGGCTTGCTGCAATCAACACAACTTTTAGTCATGTTGAAAGTAATAAAGAGTTAAACAGCAATTAACAATCTACTTATATCACCGATTGCTAACTTTGTTTTTGTTTTTGTAGGTGGTGTGAGGATGTTATTGACTGATAGAAGCAAACTAGTAATGACAGTTGGTGGAGTAACTGCCTTAGCTGCAGGAGTTTATACAACCAGGTACGTTAAACTTAATTTATCTAACTAGGGTTCGTTTGGGTATATGGAATTGAATGTATAAAGGAATGGAATGATTCATTGCATTTCATTATTATGTTCAGTTTGGATAGGGGAATGTAAACGTCATTCAAGTTTGCTGCTTAATATATCATCATTAGACTTTACATGCTTAGGAAAGATATACAAAGCATATTTATACTTTAATGAAAAAAATTTCAATTCATATATGACTATTTTCTGTATTATGTTTAAATCAAGAAATATATATTTTTTTCTAGTTAGTACACAATTTAATTGAAACAGTTTATCTGCAAGAATACTTTTATTTGCAATAATAAAAAGTGTTAATAAAGAAGTTTAGAAAATCTCAAATAAGATTAAAACAAATATTTCTCTTTAGTTAGTCTTGAGCTATTAGAAATTGTGTTATGAAATTTGAAAATATGTTAAGAAGTTGTATCTTGTTGAGGAATTAGTAATCACTAATTTTCTAAGGAAGAAAAAAACTAGATTAAAATATTAACTTTTATTCCATTACTTGTAGGAATAAGTAAAAAGCACCCTCCCTTGAGGAATGAAAATCCTTAAACATGGAAGGAATCACATTCCTTGAGGAATTGTCCACTACTCCATTATATGGTTTAACACATTTTTTTACTGTGATGGAATGGTTCATTTCGTTTCTGCATACCATACACTACTTTAGTGCTTTGGTTACTATTTTTCGTGTTTCAAATCGCATTACTAGCAGCACATATTTGTTACAAGTTTGATTGTTACACTCCATTGCATAATTTTAGGGAAGGTGCAAGAGTAATGTGGGGATATGTAAACCGGATTCTTGGGCAGCCATCATTGATTAGGGAATCATCTATGCCTAAGTTCCCATGGTCACGGATAGTAGCTCAGGGAACACAAAAAATTAGTAATTTGGGAAAATCAGCTTCTGTGGAGAATAAAAATAAATTTGGGAATGTCGTGCTTCATCCTTCTTTGCAGAAGAGAATAGAGCATATTGCCCGAGCTACTGCAAATACCAAGTCCCATCAGGCACCGTTTCGCAACATGCTCTTTTATGGGCCTCCTGGTACTGGCAAAACTTTGGTTGCTAGAGAAATAGCCCGAAAATCGGTATGCTTAAGAAATAACCATAATTATGCTTTTGATCATTTATCAATGTCACAGCTTGCATGCTTATTTATCTGACATGCTCATATCATGTACATATGTATTGTTCAGGGCTTAGATTATGCAATGATGACAGGTGGAGATGTTGCTCCACTTGGTGCACAAGCGGTTACTAAAATTCATGAGATATTTGACTGGTCAAAGAAGTCAAAGAGGGGTTTGCTGCTCTTTATTGATGAGGCTGATGCTTTTCTTTGCGAGTAAGTTATGTTTTGGCCGACCCTACCCGATCAGAATTTTTGCTGACTCTTGCATTATATCTCTAATGCAGGCGTAACAGCACACACATGAGTGAAGCCCAAAGAAGTGCTTTAAATGCTTTACTTTTCAGAACCGGAGACCAATCAAGAGATGTTGTTTTTGTACTAGCTACAAATAGACCTGGTGATCTCGATAGTGCTATAACAGACCGTATCGATGATGTCATCGAATTCCCACTTCCACAAGAGGAAGAACGGTTCAAATTATTGAAACTCTACTTGCACAAATATCTTTATGAGACAAATGATGACACGAAGAAACTCAAATGGCATTCACTTTTTGCCAAGAAAACTCAGAAAATAGTGGTTGAAGATTTGTCTGATGATGTCATTCGAGAGGCTGCTAAAAAGACAGAAGGTTTTTCGGGGCGTGAGATTGCAAAACTAGTTGCTAGTGTTCAAGCAGCTGTTTATGGCAGGCCAGATTGCACTTTGGACTCCCAGCTGTTGATGGAGATCGTTGATTATAAGGTTGCCGAGCATCATCAAAGAATCGAGCTTGCAAATGCAGGTAGTCAGCCAGCTTAACCAAATCAAAATTAATCTTTGTGTTACATACATGAAACCAGTTTCTACTTTTCGAGATGAGTTAATTGATGCCTGAAATTTGAATTTTGAGAGCAAATAGATTTAAAGGGATGGCTTTTAGTAGGATTTTGAGATATAGAGGCTTTGGCAACTAGGGTTTATGCTCTTTTGTTCTAAGCTTGTGTACTTGTTTTCATAAAATTGGTTTTTATCTCGGAACTTGATGGGATTACCATTCATTATACCGTGCATTCATATCCTAGAGCTCATTGCTTAATTTTTGCTTGAACATATGAATAATGAGTTGATCGTTCATTTGTCGCTGAACATGATGTGGTTTATGCATTGCGTAGCACCATACACTATGCAAAGTTGTGACCAGTGGTTTAAAGTAGTTCATATGATTCTTATTTCACTGTAAACATATAGTTAATACACTTAACAGTACAACAATATTTAGGCAGCCTCCGATTCTAATTTTATCATTTTAAAGATAAGACATAAAAGATAAATAGGGTGCATTTTAGACTGAGAACCGGCAGGCAAAACTGTTGCCAGGGAAAATCAATATGCTTCTCGTCCGTTTAATCAATTCTTCAATAGATCTACCAAGTTATGTGTTATTGACAAGAAACACACCTCTATCAAGCTAATTTGCGAATACACACTCATCTTTGAGTTGATAGAATACACAACTGAATTAGACTTTAGTCCGCTTGCTCTACATTTCTATGTTAATAGCCTTCCGCCCACGAAATATTAATCTTGTCATAAAAGATTATCCAAGTCAGGTAGCTTAAGAGTTTCTGTAATTCTGTTTGGGTTAGTGTGTTAGTTTATATTAGCGGGTGATTAGTTTAGTTTTAGTACTACAAATTGGATACAAGGCAGTTCATGTTCACAATATAATCTCTCATTGTAAATAGACTCGGTTAATTAAATTTCTTTTAATCTAACAATAATCATAATATTAGTAAACAAAAAAATAAGGTTGCCCAAGTTTTATGACACAAAAGTTCTCAAAGCTTTAGAATCCAGTATGATTAGCCACTAACCCGCTAATATTAATTACATTAATATTAATGTAGGCAGTTCAAGTAAACTCTACCGCTGTGGTCTAACAATCCTTGAAAAGCTTGATGATATCCAATGGTTGATTTAAGTGTAGGGATTAACACAAAATTTTAGTCTTATTACACAATTACAATTTAACATCCAACTGAATTACACATACACATTGATCAGAATATATAAACCGATAGAGCAGAAGTTCGGAGATGATTATTTTGAATCTGGAACACAACCTAGAGTACATTGATCAGTGTGTGTAATTTGGTGAAGGAACATAACCCGACTCTATGTGCCTAAGGTCTTCAACAAGCACATCATAGTGTTTCTTCACTTCTTCCGCAGACTTGCCACCCACCGCCCTCGCAATCTTCTGCCACCGGTCAGGGGTGTCTTGATCATAAACAGCGAGTGCGTTTTCAAATAACTTGTTCTGCTTAGCGGTCCAAGAGATTATGGAGTTTGATGCCATTGTGTTTCTTGAATGGTTTGGAGTTTGGAGGATGAGCATTTATAAGCTAATCAAAGTGGTGGAGTTGGGAGAATAAAGTTGCAATAGGGTCAAATTGTAAAGGATCCATAAACTTCTGAGAGTTGTAGATAACACATTCGGTGAATATTTTTGGAAAAATGGGTTGTTTGACAAGAAAACTTGTCCACTTGTAAAATAATGAATGCAAATGGTTTAAAAGATATTTCTTGTCTAATATAGCTAATTCAAATGATTAATTTTCATTTAACACTCAACAAAATATAGGTATATAGTTTGTTCTCTTTTGTCAATCTCAATATAAAGTTTATTAGAAACTAAGCTTTGTAGAATTAACTATTTTTTAGTCTCATGATATCAAAAAATATACTTTGTTACGTAAACAACACAGTTTTTAATAAATTTTATATAGAAATGCAGTAAAAGAAATCAAATAAAACTTGTATCTAAAGTTTTAAAACGAAAACTAAAATAGAAATGAAAAACAAAACTAATTCGCTATCTACTGCCTAATTATGGAGCCATGGTTTTTAGGAAACATCTTTGTCCTCTGTGCTAGATGGGCTTGATGCATGGCTTGCTTATATCCTACCATTCGCAAACTCTACTAATAGCTTTGCTATTCGTGGGATGTTACTGGGTATAGTTGTTGTTTGTTATCTAAATAGCTGATAGAATTTGTACGTATTTCATAACAAGATTAGCAATACATTCTTGTAAACAACGATTTATACAAATGATGTGATTTTGTTTGATGCATGTGTTGATTTCTGTACGGATACAATCATACCAAGTTTGTTTCTACTTGTGTTAGAGAACCTCATTCTTTCATTTGGACCACATTCCTTGATGAAAAAAAAAGGTGGGATATTATGAATATGAGAATATCTCCCCAACTTCACTATTCTATAAAGTTTAGTGGAATGAGTCCTATTCTTTATTATATTGTATTTTACAAATCACTTATATTGGTTGCATAATCATGTAAAGATAAAAATCATATTAATTTACAAAGTTTATTTAACTACTATATCTTTTATTTTATATTCTCAAAATCTAAATTTATAAAACACAAGCGTTTAAAATCCTTTTTATGTGAAAATAAACAAAACTTGATTTTGAACCATAAATAAAATCTTTTTATAGCTTTTCTGAAGGTATTATAACCTCTTTTAGTTGTGTTTAAAGCCCATTTATAGTGTCAAATCATTGGGCATTGGGTACTTTAAAGTCTTTTCATACTGTTGTTCCGTTATATATATACATATATATGTGTGTATGAGAGAGAGAAAGTAAGGTGGCCCCACCAAAACACCCCATACCGTCGGCCGTTCCACCCCCCCCCCCCCCCCCCCCCCCCCGGTTGTTTACCGTCTCTCGACAGTGTTCCCCCCAACACCGCCCCTAAGCTGCCCACCATCCACGCCCATAGGGAACAACCTTAGGAGGGAAGAGATGCCACCCATACACAAGGAGCAGGTACCTCATCTTCCCATTAAATGCTACTTTAATTTATCCTGTTCATGGACTGATGATCTACATGCAATGGTACTATACTCCGTGCAGCAACACTACTGATACTGATGCTCACGCTGATGCTGACATCCAATTTTGTGATATTTTTGAGCATGGAGAGGCATGTAATTAGGTATGGTCGTATGGGTATAATCGTATGAGGGAGTCAAGTCGGGTTGAGCTTAACTAATCTTGAGCTTGACTTGTTATGATCTTCAAGTATAATTCTTATGTTTGGCTTGTCAATAATTTTACTAGCTTCAGTTTGGCTCGTTTATTAATTACATACACTACAAAAGAAAAATGATGTTCGATCATCAACCAAAAAAAATGTTAAATTTGTGCCTTTTTACATGTTTAGATATATAATATACTGTTGCTACATCCAAACCGAGGTTTTAAGGACCTCTCTGGCATGCCTAAGCTTATGTAACATGCATAGCCGGCCCTAAGGGTAGGGCGGTCGACTGTCTCGAGCCCGACGCCCCACTAGGCCTGATTTTTTTTAAAATAAAAAAAACTATATATATTTTTATGTAATTTAAATGTTTAAACTTAATTACACAACTACTATCTTAGTGTAGTGATAAATGTGTATGACTCTCTTCCAATATGTTATGGGTTCTATTCTAGTCTCACTTGAGACATAAATTCTTTTTTACACAACCCAATGAGATAAATTCCTTACATGACATGTTCAGAGGTGCTAGATAGATGATCATGTTCATGTGTTGATATGTATGCCTGATTCTTGGAGCTTGTTCCACTGAACTTCATGTGTGTATGATTGTGTATTGTGTTGTTGAATCATATAATATTTTGGATGCTCCTGCTTTATGTTTGACCCATTTGGTAAATGTGTAGTTTGGTACTTCGTACTTTTTATTTTTTATTTTTTATTTTACTTGTAACATATATCTTATTATGTAGACTTAACTTGATCTATTGTTTAGCAACCCGAATTTTCTAGCTTGCCTTTCACAACATGCTGGCTCGAACAAGGGATCAAAGAATTGAAACAAAGATGATATGGACAAGGGGGACGAATGATGATATGGACCCTCGCTACATTTGTGTTAAGTTTAAACGGTTGTTTTGTATTTAACTTAGTTAAACAAGTATTGTACCTAGTTGACGTGTAGATGTTTATGTAATTTTATGTTTATATGCATATAAATCGTCGTGACCTGTATTTGGAAAAGTTTGCAAACATTTCTAGTAGTTCTATGTATTCTTGAAAATTAGAAATCTTGGGAATACAGAATTTTTTTTTTTTTGAAATGGGCAAGATACTTTTAGCGACAAAACACTAGTCGCCGCTATTGCCTCGTCGGAGCCTTGCCGGAAAAGTATCACGACAACAGTGTGTTTTTAGCGGCGATGGTGTGTCTTAATCCAGTGTATGCATGTTGCTTTATAGTTTTAATCCTTTTTCTTATTATAAAATATTATGTGATAAAATACGTTCATAGGGTGGGATCCGGTACAAATACAATTAACTTATTAAATATATAAATACCCAGAGTAATTACTATTTTGAACTAGCGTAGCTTGTTGCCCGCTTGCCTTCTGTTTCGATGTAATCCAATAAACAATTAATACGGCAAAAAAAAATTATATTATAAAAAATAAAATAATGTAATAATAATTGCTTTAGTTCAAAAGTTATAGAGTAATAATAATTGCTCTAATGTTAACATAATTATTCTAGTTATTTGTACAAATCTCATGATAAAAATCATTTGTATTTGTGTAAGGCCCCGTTCCCGGTAACCCTACTTTGGTGTTGGATTTACTCATAAACACAGTCTTAAAAAGAGTTAATTAAAACTTTCGCGGAATAATTTAAAACTTCATACATCACATTACAAAACATTCATTATTGTCCTAACATACAAATTGTCTTTTCAAAAGTAATTAATTAAAACAGTCTTGACACTTCTTCGTAGATGCCAATCTCTTCCGTCCATGCCATCTGTCCCTCCTCAAGCCAGCTGCCTCAGTCTATTTGTCTGCGTGCATACTAAAAGTCAGCTACGCTGAGTGAGTTCTAGTTAATCATTTAACATACAATACATTCATATCCTTACTCATACGCATCCAAAGATACGTATTCATACCTTATTTACTCTTACTTCTTTCATACAAACTTTATATACATGCACACACGCTTACCTACTTTCTTTCATAAAGCCTTGTAATTTACCATAGGCTATTCTATCTCTACCATCACAGATATTATTAGGGTCTGGTCCCTTCCATCTCAGATATTATCACCCTTCCGTCTCAGATATTATCAGGGTCTGGTCCCTTCCGTCTCAGATATTATCAGGGTCTGGTCCCTTCCGTCTCAGATATTATCAGGGTCTGGTCCCTTCTGTCTCAGATATTTTTAGGATCTGGTCCCTTTGTCTCATACGTGTCGCATCACTCGTTCATACATTCATTTTCATTCATGCATACGTTACATATCTTCTGGTCATGGATATACGTATATGTACATATTCACTCGTATAAACATTCCATAATAACATTCAATACTTAGTCGTACATATAACATACACATATCATACACTTACCATTTAAGTTAAGTGTATTAACAACTATCACAAAGGAGTATGTACACAACCCCAAAAACATAACGGATAAAGGGGCTAGAAACTCACCTGAAGTCGGTTTCTCTCGCCGTTAATAGTAATGCCCTTCTTTAGCTATGCACGGCTAACTGTATAACGCATTACGAGTGTCAAATATCCATTACTACTACTTCTTATATCTAAGTCAATGACACCCTCAACTAACGGGGGTCTGGGGGCAGCGCCCCTGGTAGCGGGGTCTAGGGGCGGCAGCCCCTAGCAGGGCCCAAGGGGCAGCGCCCCTGGCTGGGGTTGAGTTGCATCAGAAAATGAATTTTATAAAATTTTATTTTCATTAACAGTCCTTTAACAAAAATGCATCAGAAAATGAATTTTATAAAATTTCGCATGGAAGAATTTCGCTTCGCATGGGACTGTTTCGCTTCGCATGGAAGCGTTTCGCTTCGTATGAAACTGTTTCGCCTCGCATGGAAGCGTTTCGCTTCGCATGGCTAAGCGAAGCGAAATGCCTGTTTCGCTTCTCATGGCTGAGCGAAGCGAAATGCCTGCCTTTCTTCACATTTACCATTTTTAAGCCATTTTACTTCATGGCTCTTCCTCAGGACCTGATTTTACTCTTTCCCAACTTTTGACACATTTTGACCCCATGCACCTGATCCTGAACCCATCTCTCAAAGTCCAAACACCACATTTTTATCACAAAGTACACCCGAGAGGTTATAACTTACCAAGTTTATATTTTTCTTACATTTTACAACCCGATCTATCATTATATCTGTTTGCATGACGATTCTAACCATAAAACTTAACCATTTAAACCGAAACCTACCTTTGCTTCGGGTTCGAGTTCAGATCCGGACAATACGTAGATCTGGACGATGATTTTTGCCATTTGATGATGTCTACACACGAGATTCTTCCTCTTTTTTACACGGATTTGGATCCGGAATGTAGAGAGAAAGTGTGTGTGTTCTTGAGTGTGTGTGTGTTTGTGTGTTTGGATGAGAAAGGAAAAGAAAATGAAGAAGTGGTTGGGTTATATATATAGGGGGGTTCATGGGTCCCACCACCCATTCCTAATTCCTACTTCCCAAACACTTAACACAAGACTATTTTAACGACACACACTATTAACAAAACTTTCTGTTATTTATTTAACAAAAGTTGGATGTTACAATTTGATCTAAATCCATATGTTCAATGCCACATGTGTAGAAATATTAAACCCATATATAACTATGTTAAACTACTTTTTTATATTTGTTAACATTTAAAAAGATCGACTTCAATTGAATTTATTAGCTTCGATATGTTTGTTTTTGCTTGGGTTTAAATTGAGGAGATATTTAATTAATACTTTAGGAAGATGATATATATATATATATATATATATATATATATATATAAATAATTTAATTACTTCATTAAGGGTAAAAACATAATTTAATCAGTTAATTTGAATGAAATGAGAGAAATGTAATATATGTGATTTAGAGAAGGAAAATATGTAATAAAGAAACTTAGGAAGAAGATATACATAAATGTCCCAAAATTAAATATGTAAAACTAAAGTTTATGGATCAAGATGTATATATTTAGGGGGTGTTTGGGATTTCTTATTTTATCTACGTATAACTTTACTTTTTACTAAATTAATAAGTTATAACATTATTACTTTTAAAAAATTAATAAGTTATAAGTTGATGAAAACATGAAATCCCAATCCCAAACACCTCCTTACAACTTTTATGACACAAATCATATTATACATAATTATAAAAACAAATATTTTGAACTTCATCCCCTTCAGTATCTCTGCAGCTGACCTTAATTACAATTGAAGAACCATCAAGCACCAGGTACAATCTTCAATTAACCCGATTACTCATCATCTCACGAATCAACAAATCGTTTAAAAAATCTAAACTTTAGCCGTAAATTAAGGGTTTAGGGTTTAGCATCAATGGCGACTGAATCATCTGAGGGAGAAGAAGAAACGAAGCTGATGGGCGGCAACCCACAGCTGGTGGTCGACGGTGACCTCCGGGAGATGGCGAAGAACGCCGCTTGGAGTGTCAGCTCTTGTAAACCCGGCAACGGCGTGTCGTCTCTTCGAGATGATAATTATGAAACTTACTGGCAGTATGCATGTTTCCCCTAATTTATTTTGTTTTGGTTGAGTGTGTTTTGATTAATTTGGATGGTTCAGATCTGATGGTGCACAACCTCACCTTGTTAATATTCAATTTCAAAAGAAAGTTAAGCTTCAAGTAAGTCGTATATACCTGCATCTAGGGGTGATCATTATTCGAAGCGGACCCGAAATTCCATTTGAACCGACTTCGAATTTAAATTTCAAGTTATTCGAGTCGAAATTTTTATTTGAATGCAAATCGAATTCGAACCTAGATATCTTAGGGTGTGTTTGAGATTGCTTATTTAGTCCAAAAGGACTTTTTGTTAAAATGACTTTTATAGCTTATGACTTTTGAAAAGGAGTTTTTAAAAAAAATGTTTGGATTAGCTTACGTAGGTACATATGCATTTTTAACCCAAAAGTCACCAAAAGTCACAAATTCATGACTTTTCAAAATCAGTTTTTTTACACTAAATAAAAAGTTATAAGCCTAAAGTCCTTTTCACTTATCCAAACACCTTTTTCTATTTTCTCCTTTCTACAAAAGTTAAAAAGTTAAAAGGAGGGGAAAATAAGCAATCCCAAACACCCCCTTAATACGATTCGATTCGAATAACCAAAATAAGATTTGTATATATTTTTATATAATATACCTTGGACTTAAAAACTTTTGGGCTAAAATTAAAGAGTTTGTTATTTATATTACTATTTTTAGCGTTTAATAAATAACAATACGTTAGATTCACAATACGATCGATTCAAGTTATTTATCTTAGCCCGTTAAAAGCAAAAACAAGAAAAGACCTTTATGTTCTTGGACATTTTGACTTAATTTAGTTATGTTGTTGATGCTAATTTTTCAACGATTTTGGGGTTAAAACCTTCTAAATTCAATACCAATTTTAGTATTATGTATGAATTAGATATTAGTTTAAACTATATATATATATATATATTGATTTTTTTTTCCTAATTTGGTTTATTCAAATAGCGGGAATAGGTTCAAATTAGAGTACGCTTATTCGATTTTTAGGCGAATTAGAGTTCTGCTTAAAAAAATTTGAATTCAATAACTCGATTCGAATAACCTGAATTTGATTCGATGAACACCCCTACCTGCATCTTTTATTACATGTTCATGTATTCTCTACAAATATAATATTCGTTTTGTTGTTTATTTAGTTAGTGGCACTTTATGTTGATTTTAATCTTGATGAGAGTTATACGCCTAGTAAGATCTCAATTCGTGCGGGAGATGGTTTTCATAACTTGAAGGTATTGTTTTCGAATTTATGGTGTTTGGGTTTTATTATGATTTATGAAAGTTGTGTGTTTTGCTATTGTAGGAGATAAAAACAGTAGAGCTTGTCAAGCCAACTGGTTGGGTGTATATATCGTTATCCGGCAACGATCCCCGGTACGCGATACTGGTTTAAGTTTATGCTTTGGATATATCATGAATTTAATTTACTAATTTATAAGTTATGTTTTAGAAGTTGTGCTTATGAATTATGATCATTTTGTTGTGGCAGGGAGACTTTTGTGAATACATTCATGTTGCAAATTGGTGTATTGTCGAATCATCTCAACGGGCGGGATACACATGTCCGCCAGATAAAAGTCTACGGACCGCAACTGTGCGCTATACTTATTTTAATTGATTTTTCCAGAGTTGTTTTTTTTGTGTTGTATGTAACTCGAGAATCTTGTTTTGTGGTGTGTTGCAGGAACCCTATACCGCTCCAACCATTTCAATTCACTTCGACTGAATTCATTACTTACTCGATTCTGAGATGATGAGCGTAAAGATACGGTTTGCCTGCCCAATCAAGTGCAGTGCCATCTTAAGTTTATGGTTAATTGTGTGTGTGTGTGTGTTTTTTTTAATCTTTTTTGTTGTTGGAAAGAATGTTGTTGAACTTGTTTAGGACAACATTATACATTGAGAGATTGGCGTTATGAACCATTGTCCCGGACTTTTCATTACCAATACCTGGCAAAGCAGATGATCGGTAGGGTTGAAACGGGTTGTTCTAAAAAAATGGTCAACTACACAAAAAAAGATTTCTGAATGGTTTTTGGCACGAGTTTATGTTCTAGACAAATGATCCATTAATAGCGATCAGTGGCAATGAACCAGAATCACCACGGTACAATTGTCACCATAATACAATTATACAACGATAGTCTGCGCCTCACTTGGATGTAAACGAGTCGAGCCACTCA